>NC_054467.1:263133501-263267038 GCF_017639515.1 Carcharodon carcharias | reverse complement strand
CACACTGTTTATATCCCTCTCCCGAGTCATGTCTCCTCCACACTGTTTATATCCCTCTCCCAGTCATGTCTCCTCCACACTGTTTATATCCCTCTCCCAGTCATGTCTCCTCCACACTGTTTATATCCCTCTCCCAGTCATGTCTCCTCCACACTGTTTATATCCCTCTCCCAGTCATGTCTCCTCCACACTGTTTATATCCCTCTCCCAGTCATGTCTCCTCCACACTGTTTATATCCCTCTCCCAGTCATGTCTCCTCCACACTGTTTATATCCCTCTCCCAGTCATGTCTCCTCCACACTGTTTATATCCCTCTCCCAGTCATGTCTCCTCCACACTGTTTATATCCCTCTCCCAGTCATGTCTCCTCCACACTGTTTATATCCCTCTCCCAGTCATGTCTCCTCCACACTGTTTATATCCCTCTCCCAGTCATGTCTCCTCCACACTGTTTATATCCCTCTCCCAGTCATGTCTCCTCCACACTGTTTATATCCCTCTCCCAGTCATGTCTCCTCCACACTGTTTATATCCGTCTCCCTGTCATGTTTCCTCCACACTGTTTATGTCCTCTCCCAGTCATGTCTCCTCCACACTGTTTATATCCCTCTCCCGATCATGTCTCCTCCACACTGTTTATATCCCCTCTCCCAGTCATGTCTCCTCCACACTGTTTATATCCCTCTCCCAGTCATGTCTCCTCCACACTGTTTATATCCCTCTCCCAGTCATGTCTCCTCCACACTGTTTATATCCCTCTCCTGGTCATGTCTCCTCCACACTGTTTATATCCCTCTCCCAGTCATGTCTCCTCCACACTGTTTATATCCCTCTCCCAGTCATGTCTCCTCCACACTGTTTATATCCCCTCTCCCAGTCATGTCTCCTCCACACTGTTTATATCCCTCTCCCAGTCATGTCTCCTCCACACTGTTTATATCCCTCTCCCAGTCATGTCTCCTCCACACTGTTTATATCCCTCTCCAGTCATGTCTCCTCCACACTGTTTAATCCCCTCTCCCATCATGTCTCCTCCACACTGTTTATATCCCTCTCCCAGTCATGTCTCCTCCACACTGTTTATATCCCTCTCCCAGTCATGTCTCCTCCACACTGTTTATATCCCTCTCCCAGTCATGTCTCCTCCACACTGTTTATATCCCTCTCCCAGTCATGTCTCCTCCACACTGTTTATATCCCTCTCCCAGTCATGTCTCCTCCACACTGTTTATATCCCTCTCCCAGTCATGTCTCCTCCACACTGTTTATATCCCTCTCCCAGTCATGTCTCCTCCACACTGTTTATATCCTCTCCAGTCATGTCTCCTCCACACTGTTTATATCCCTCTCCCAGTCAGTCTCCTCCACACTGTTTATATCCCTCTCCCAGTCATGTCTCCTCCACACTGTTTATATCCCTCTCCCAGTCATGTCTCCTCCACACTGTTTATATCCCTCTCCCAGTCATGTCTCCTCCACACTGTTTATATCCCTCTCCCAGTCATGTCTCCTCCACACTGTTTATATCCCTCTCCCAGTCATGTCTCCTCCACACTGTTTATATCCCTCTCCCAGTCATGTCTCCTCCACACTGTTTATATCCCTCTCCCAGTCATGTCTCCTCCACACTGTTTATATCCCTCTCCCAGTCATGTCTCCTCCACACTGTTTATATCCCTCTCCCAGTCATGTCTCCTCCACACTGTTTATATCCCGCTCCCAGTCGTGTCTCCCCCACACTGTTTATATCCCTCTCCCAGTCATGTCTCCTCCACACTGTTTATATCCCTCTCCCAGTCATGTCTCCTCCACACTGTTTATATCCCTCTCCCAGTCATGTCTCCTCCACACTGTTTATATCCCTCTCCCAGTCATGTCTCCTCCACACTGTTTATATCCCTCTCCAGTCATGTCTCCTCCACACTGTTTATATCCCTCTCCCAGTCATGTCTCCTCCACACTGTTTATATCCCTCTCCCAGTCATGTCTCCTCCACACTGTTTATATCCCTCTCCCGAGTCATGTCTCCTCCACACTGTTTATATCCCTCTCCCAGTCATGTCTCCTCCACACTGTTTATATCCCTCTCCCAGTCATGTCTCCTCCACACTGTTTATATCCCTCTCCAGTCATGTCTCCTCCACACTGTTTATATCCCTCTCCCAGTCATGTCTCCTCCACACTGTTTATATCCCTCTCCCAGTCATGTCTCCTCCACACTGTTTATATCCCTCTCCCAGTCATGTCTCCTCCACACTGTTTATATCCCTCTCCCAGTCATGTCTCCTCCACACTGTTTATATCCCTCTCCCAGTCATGTCTCCTCCACACTGTTTATATCCCTCTCCAGTCATGTCTCCTCCACACTGTTTATATCCCTGTTCCCAGTCATGTCTCCTCCACACTGTTTATATCCCTCTCCCAGTCATGTCTCCTCCACACTGTTTATATCCCTCTCCCAGTCATGTCTCCTCCACACTGTTTATATCCCTCTCCCGATCATGTCTCCTCCACGCTGTTTATATCCCTCTCCCAGTCATGTCTCCTCCACACTGTTTATATCCCTCTCCCAGTCATGTCTCCTCCACACTGTTTATATCCCTCTCCCAGTCATGTCTCCTCCACACTGTTTATATCCCTCTCCCAGTCATGTCTCCTCCACACTGTTTATATCCCTCTCCCAGTCATGTCTCCTCCACACTGTTTATATCCCTCTCCCAGTCATGTCTCCTCCACACTGTTTATATCCCTCTCCCAGTCATGTCTCCTCCACACTGTTTATATCCCTCTCCCAGTCATGTCTCCTCCACACTGTTTATATCCCTCTCCCAGTCATGTCTCCTCCACACTGTTTATATCCCTCTCCCAGTCATGTCTCCTCCACACTGTTTATATCCCTCTCCCGGTCATGTCTCCTCCACACTGTTTATATCCCTCTCCCAGTCATGTCTCCTCCACACTGTTTATATCCCTCTCCCAGTCATGTCTCCTCCACACTGTTTATATCCCTCTCCCAGTCATGTCTCCTCCACACTGTTTATATCCCTCTCCCAGTCATGTCTCCTCCACACTGTTTATATCCCTCTCCCAGTCATGTCTCCTCCACACTGTTATATCCCTCTCCCAGTCATGTCTCCTCCACACTGTTTATATCCCTCTCCCAGTCATGTCTCCTCCACACTGTTTATATCCCTCTCCCAGTCATGTCTCCTCCACACTGTTTATATCCCTCTCCCAGTCATGTCTCCTCCACACTGTTTATATCCCTCTCCCAGTCATGTCTCCTCCACACTGTTTATATCCCTCTCCCAGTCATGTCTCCTCCACACTGTTTATATCCCTCTCCAGTCATGTCTCCTCCACACTGTTTATATCCCTCTCCCAGTCATGTCTCCTCCACACTGTTTATATCCCTCTCCCAGTCATGTCTCCTCCACACTGTTTATATCCCTCTCCCAGTCATGTCTCCTCCACACTGTTTATATCCCTCTCCCAGTCATGTCTCCTCCACACTGTTTATATCCCTCTCCCAGTCATGTCTCCTCCACACTGTTTATATCCCTCTCCCAGTCATGTCTCCTCCACACTGTTTATATCCCTCTCCCAGTCATGTCTCCTCCACACTGTTTATATCCCTCTCCCAGTCATGTCTCCTCCACACTGTTTATATCCCTCTCCCAGTCATGTCTCCTCCACACTGTTTATATCCCTCTCCCAGTCATGTCTCCTCCACACTGTTTATATCCCTCTCCCAGTCATGTCTCCTCCACACTGTTTATATCCCTCTCCCAGTCATGTCTCCTCCACACTGTTTATATCCCTCTCCCAGTCATGTCTCCTCCACACTGTTTATATCCCTCTCCCAGTCATGTCTCCTCCACACTGTTTATATCCCTCTCCCAGTCATGTCTCCTCCACACTGTTTATATCCCTCTCCCAGTCATGTCTCCTCCACACTGTTTATATCCCTCTCCCAGTCATGTCTCCTCCACACTGTTTATATCCCTCTCCCAGTCATGTCTCCTCCACACTGTTTATATCCCTCTCCCAGTCATGTCTCCTCCACACTGTTTATATCCCTCTCCCAGTCATGTCTCCTCCACACTGTTTATATCCCTCTCCCAGTCATGTCTCCTCCACACTGTTTATATCCCTCTCCCAGTCATGTCTCCTCCACACTGTTTATATCCCTCTCCCAGTCATGTCTCCTCCACACTGTTTATATCCCTCTCCCAGTCATGTCTCCTCCACACTGTTTATATCCCTCTCCCAGTCATGTCTCCTCCACACTGTTTATATCCCTCTCCCAGTCATGTCTCCTCCACACTGTTTATATCCCTCTCCCAGTCATGTCTCCTCCACACTGTTTATATCCCTCTCCCAGTCATGTCTCCTCCACACTGTTTATATCCCTCTCCCAGTCATGTCTCCTCCACACTGTTTATATCCCTCTCCCAGTCATGTCTCCTCCACACTGTTTATATCCCTCTCCCAGTCATGTCTCCTCCACACTGTTTATATCCCTCTCCCAGTCATGTCTCCTCCACACTGTTTATATCCCCGCTCCCAGTCATGTCTCCTCCACACTGTTTATATCCCTCTCCCAGTCATGTCTCCTCCACACTGTTTATATCCCTCTCCCAGTCATGTCTCCTCCACACTGTTTATATCCCCTGTCCCAGTCATGTCTCCTCCACACTGTTTATATCCCTCTCCCAGTCATGTCTCCTCCACACTGTTTATATCCCTCTCCCAGTCATGTCTCCTCCACACTGTTTATATCCCTCTCCCAGTCATGTCTCCTCCACACTGTTTATATCCCTCTCCCAGTCATGTCTCCTCCACACTGTTTATATCCCTCTCCCAGTCATGTCTCCTCCACACTGTTTATATCCCTCTCCCAGTCATGTCTCCTCCACACTGTTTATATCCCTCTCCCAGTCATGTCTCCTCCACACTGTTTATATCCCTCTCCCAGTCATGTCTCCTCCACACTGTTTATATCCCTCTCCCAGTCATGTCTCCTCCACACTGTTTATATCCCTCTCCCAGTCATGTCTCCTCCACACTGTTTATATCCCTCTCCCAGTCATGTCTCCTCCACACTGTTTATATCCCTCTCCCAGTCATGTCTCCTCCACACTGTTTATATCCCTCTCCCAGTCATGTCTCCTCCACACTGTTTATATCCCTCTCCCAGTCATGTCTCCTCCACACTGTTTATATCCCTCTCCCAGTCATGTCTCCTCCACACTGTTTATATCCCTCTCCCAGTCATGTCTCCTCCACACTGTTTATATCCCTCTCCCAGTCATGTCTCCTCCACACTGTTTATATCCCTCTCCCAGTCATGTCTCCTCCACACTGTTTATATCCCTCTCCCAGTCATGTCTCCTCCACACTGTTTATATCCCTCTCCCAGTCATGTCTCCTCCACACTGTTTATATCCCTCTCCCAGTCATGTCTCCTCCACACTGTTTATATCCCTCTCCCAGTCATGTCTCCTCCACACTGTTTATATCCCTCTCCCAGTCATGTCTCCTCCACACTGTTTATATCCCTCTCCCAGTCATGTCTCCTCCACACTGTTTATATCCCTCTCCCTGTCATGTCTCCTCCACACTGTTTTATATCCCTCTCCCAGTCATGTCTCCTCCACACTGTTTATATCCCTCTCCCAGTCATGTCTCCTCCACACTGTTTATATCCCTCTCCAGTCATGTCTCCTCCACACTGTTTATATCCCTCTCCCAGTCATGTCTCCTCCACACTGTTTATATCCCTCTCCCAGTCATGTCTCCTCCACACTGTTTATATCCCTCTCCCAGTCATGTCTCCTCCACACTGTTTATATCCCTCTCCTGATCATGTCTCCTCCACACTGTTTATATCCCCACTCCTGGTCATGTCTCCTCCACACTGTTTATATCCCTCTCCCAGTCATGTCTCCTCCACACTGTTTATATCCCTCTCCCAGTCATGTCTCCTCCACACTGTTTATATCCCTCTCCCAGTCATGTCTCCTCCACACTGTTTATATCCCTCTCCCAGTCATGTCTCCTCCACACTGTTTATATCCCTCTCCCAGTCATGTCTCCTCCACACTGTTTATATCCCTCTCCCAGTCATGTCTCCTCCACACTGTTTATATCCCTCTCCCAGTCATGTCTCCTCCACACTGTTTATATCCCTCTCCCTGTCATGTCTCCTCCACACTGTTTATATCCCTCTCCCAGTCATGTCTCCTCCACACTGTTTATATCCCTCTCCCAGTCATGTCTCCTCCACACTGTTTATATCCCTCTCCCAGTCATGTCTCCTCCACACTGTTTATATCCCTCTCCCAGTCATGTCTCCTCCACACTGTTTATATCCCCTCTCCCAGTCATGTCTCCTCCACACTGTTTATATCCCTCTCCCAGTCATGTCTCCTCCACACTGTTTATATCCCTCTCCCAGTCATGTCTCCTCCACACTGTTTATATCCCTCTCCCAGTCATGTCTCCTCCACACTGTTTATATCCCTCTCCCAGTCATGTCTCCTCCACACTGTTTATATCCCTCTCCCAGTCATGTCTCCTCCACACTGTTTATATCCCTCTCCCAGTCATGTCTCCTCCACACTGTTTATATCCCTCTCCCAGTCATGTCTCCTCCACACTGTTTATATCCCTCTCCCAGTCATGTCTCCTCCACACTGTTTATATCCCTCTCCCAGTCATGTCTCCTCCACACTGTTTATATCCCTCTCCCAGTCATGTCTCCTCCACGCTGTTTATATCCCCTGTCCCAGTCATGTCTCCTCCACACTGTTTATATCCCTCTCCCAGTCATGTCTCCTCCACACTGTTTATATCCCCTGTCCCAGTCATGTCTCCTCCACACTGTTTATATCCCTCTCCCAGTCATGTCTCCTCCACACTGTTTATATCCCCTGTCCCAGTCATGTCTCCTCCACACTGTTTATATCCCTCTCCCAGTCATGTCTCCTCCACACTGTTTATATCCCTCTCCCAGTCATGTCTCCTCCACACTGTTTATATCCCTCTCCCAGTCATGTCTCCTCCACACTGTTTATATCCCTCTCCCAGTCATGTCTCCTCCACACTGTTTATATCCCTCTCCCAGTCATGTCTCCTCCACACTGTTTATATCCCTCTCCCAGTCATGTCTCCTCCACACTGTTTATATCCCTCTCCCAGTCATGTCTCCTCCACACTGTTTATATCCCTCTCCCAGTCATGTCTCCTCCACACTGTTTATATCCCTCTCCCAGTCATGTCTCCTCCACACTGTTTATATCCCTCTCCCAGTCATGTCTCCTCCACACTGTTTATATCCCTCTCCCAGTCATGTCTCCTCCACACTGTTTATATCCCTCTCCCAGTCATGTCTCCTCCACACTGTTTATATCCCTCTCCCAGTCATGTCTCCTCCACACTGTTTATATCCCTCTCCCGAGTCATGTCTCCTCCACACTGTTTATATCCCTCTCCCAGTCATGTCTCCTCCACACTGTTTATATCCCTCTCCCAGTCATGTCTCCTCCACACTGTTTATATCCCTCTCCCGATCATGTCTCCTCCACACTGTTTATATCCCTCTCCCAGTCATGTCTCCTCCACACTGTTTATATCTCTATCCCGATCATGTCTCCTCCACACTGTTTATATCCCTCTCCCAGTCATGTCTCCTCCACACTGTTTATATCCCTCTCCCAGTCATGTCTCCTCCACACTGTTTATATCCCTCTCCCAGTCATGTCTCCTCCACACTGTTTATATCCCTCTCCCAGTCATGTCTCCTCCACACTGTTTATATCCCTCTCCCAGTCATGTCTCCTCCACACTGTTTATATCCCTCTCCCAGTCATGTCTCCTCCACACTGTTTATATCCCTCTCCCAGTCATGTCTCCTCCACACTGTTTATATCCCTCTCCCAGTCATGTCTCCTCCACACTGTTTATATCCCTCTCCCAGTCATGTCTCCTCCACACTGTTTATATCCCTCTCCCAGTCATGTCTCCTCCACACTGTTTATATCCCTCTCCCAGTCATGTCTCCTCCACACTGTTTATATCCCTCTCCCAGTCATGTCTCCTCCACACTGTTTATATCCCTCTCCCAGTCATGTCTCCTCCACACTGTTTATATCCCTCTCCCAGTCATGTCTCCTCCACACTGTTTATATCCCTCTCCCAGTCATGTCTCCTCCACACTGTTTATATCCCTCTCCCAGTCATGTCTCCTCCACACTGTTTATATCCCTCTCCCAGTCATGTCTCCTCCACACTGTTTATATCCCTCTCCCAGTCATGTCTCCTCCACACTGTTTATATCCCTCTCCCTGTCATGTCTCCTCCACACTGTTTATATCCCTCTCCCAGTCATGTCTCCTCCACACTGTTTATATCCCTCTCCCAGTCATGTCTCCTCCACACTGTTTATATCCCTCTCCCAGTCATGTCTCCTCCACACTGTTTATATCCCTCTCCAGTCATGTCTCCTCCACCCTGTTTATATCCCTCTCCCAGTCATGTCTCCTCCACACTGTTTATATCCCTCTCCCAGTCATGTCTCCTCCACACTGTTTATATCCCTCTCCCGATCATGTCTCCTCCACACTGTTTATATCCCTCTCCCAGTCATGTCTCCTCCACACTGTTTATATCCCTCTCCCAGTCATGTCTCCTCCACACTGTTTATATCCCTCTCACGATCATGTCTCCTCCACACTGTTTATATCCCTCTCCCAGTCATGTCTCCTCCACACTGTTTATATCCCTCTCCCAGTCATGTCTCCTCCACACTGTTTATATCCCTCTCCCAGTCATGTCTCCTCCACACTGTTTATATCCCTCTCCCAGTCATGTCTCCTCCACACTGTTTATATCCCTCTCCCAGTCATGTCTCCTCCACACTGTTTATATCCCTCTCCCAGTCATGTCTCCTCCACACTGTTTATATCCCTCTCCCAGTCATGTCTCCTCCACACTGTTTATATCCCTCTCCAGTCATGTCTCCTCCACACTGTTTATATCCCTCTCCCAGTCATGTCTCCTCCACACTGTTTATATCCCTCTCCTGTCATGTCTCCTCCACACTGTTTATATCCCTCTCCCGATCATGTCTCCTCCACACTGTTTATATCCCTCTCCCTGTCATGTCTCCTCCACACTGTTTATATCCCTCTCCCAGTCATGTCTCCTCCACACTGTTTATATCCCTCTCCCAGTCATGTCTCCTCCACACTGTTTATATCCCTCTCCCAGTCATGTCTCCTCCACACTGTTTATATCCCTCTCCCAGTCATGTCTCCTCCACACTGTTTATATCCCTCTCCCAGTCATGTCTCCTCCACACTGTTTATATCCCTCTCCCAGTCATGTCTCCTCCACACTGTTTATATCCCTCTCCCAGTCATGTCTCCTCCACACTGTTTATATCCCTCTCCCAGTCATGTCTCCTCCACACTGTTTATATCCCTCTCCCAGTCATGTCTCCTCCACACTGTTTATATCCCTCTCCCAGTCATGTCTCCTCCACACTGTTTATATCCCTCTCCCAGTCATGTCTCCTCCACACTGTTTATATCCCTCTCCCAGTCATGTCTCCTCCACACTGTTTATATCCCTCTCCCAGTCATGTCTCCTCCACACTGTTTATATCCCTCTCCCAGTCATGTCTCCTCCACACTGTTTATATCTCTCTCCCGATCATGTCTCCTCCACACTGTTTATATCCCTCTCCCAGTCATGTCTCCTCCACACTGTTTATATCCCTCTCCCAGTCATGTCTCCTCCACACTGTTTATATCCCTCTCCCAGTCATGTCTCCTCCACACTGTTTATATCCCTCTCCCAGTCATGTCTCCTCCACACTGTTTATATCCCTCTCCCAGTCATGTCTCCTCCACACTGTTTATATCCCTCTCCAGTCATGTCTCCTCCACACTGTTTATATCCCTCTCCCAGTCATGTCTCCTCCACACTGTTTATATCCCTCTCCCAGTCATGTCTCCTCCACACTGTTTATATCCCTCTCCCAGTCATGTCTCCTCCACACTGTTTATATCCCTCTCCCAGTCATGTCTCCTCCACACTGTTTATATCCCTCTCCCAGTCATGTCTCCTCCACACTGTTTATATCCCTCTCCCAGTCATGTCTCCTCCACACTGTTTATATCCCTCTCCCAGTCATGTCTCCTCCACACTGTTTATATCCCTCTCCCAGTCATGTCTCCTCCACACTGTTTATATCCCTCTCCCAGTCATGTCTCCTCCACACTGTTTATATCCCTCTCCCAGTCATGTCTCCTCCACACTGTTTATATCCCTCTCCCAGTCATGTCTCCTCCACACTGTTTATATCCCTCTCCCAGTCATGTCTCCTCCACACTGTTTATATCCCTCTCCCAGTCATGTCTCCTCCACACTGTTTATATCCCTCTCCCAGTCATGTCTCCTCCACACTGTTTATATCCCTCTCCCAGTCATGTCTCCTCCACACTGTTTATATCCCTCTCCCAGTCATGTCTCCTCCACACTGTTTATATCCCTCTCCCAGTCATGTCTCCTCCACACTGTTTATATCCCTCTCCCAGTCATGTCTCCTCCACACTGTTTATATCCCTCTCCCAGTCATGTCTCCTCCACACTGTTTATATCCCTCTCCCAGTCATGTCTCCTCCACACTGTTTATATCCCTCTCCCAGTCATGTCTCCTCCACACTGTTTATATCCCTCTCCCAGTCATGTCTCCTCCACACTGTTTATATCCCTCTCCCAGTCATGTCTCCTCCACACTGTTTATATCCCTCTCCCAGTCATGTCTCCTCCACACTGTTTATATCCCTCTCCCAGTCATGTCTCCTCCACACTGTTTATATCCCTCTCCCAGTCATGTCTCCTCCACACTGTTTATATCCCTCTCCCAGTCATGTCTCCTCCACACTGTTTATATCCCTCTCCCAGTCATGTCTCCTCCACACTGTTTATATCCCTCTCCCAGTCATGTCTCCTCCACACTGTTTATATCCCTCTCCCAGTCATGTCTCCTCCACACTGTTTATATCCCTCTCCCAGTCATGTCTCCTCCACACTGTTTATATCCCTCTCCCAGTCATGTCTCCTCCACACTGTTTATATCCCTCTCCCAGTCATGTCTCCTCCACACTGTTTATATCCCTCTCCCAGTCATGTCTCCTCCACACTGTTTATATCCCTCTCCCAGTCATGTCTCCTCCACACTGTTTATATCCCTCTCCCAGTCATGTCTCCTCCACACTGTTTATATCCCTCTCCCAGTCATGTCTCCTCCACACTGTTTATATCCCTCTCCCAGTCATGTCTCCTCCACACTGTTTATATCCCTCTCCCAGTCATGTCTCCTCCACACTGTTTATATCCCTCTCCCAGTCATGTCTCCTCCACACTGTTTATATCCCTCTCCCAGTCATGTCTCCTCCACACTGTTTATATCCCTCTCCCAGTCATGTCTCCTCCACACTGTCTATATCCCTCTCACGATCATGTCTCCTCCACACTGTTTATATCCCTCTCCCAGTCATGTCTCCTCCACACTGTTTATATCCCTCTCCCAGTCATGTCTCCTCCACACTGTTTATATCCCTCTCCCAGTCATGTCTCCTCCACACTGTTTATATCCCTCTCCCAGTCATGTCTCCTCCACACTGTTTATATCCCTCTCCCAGTCATGTCTCCTCCACACTGTTTATATCCCTCTCCCAGTCATGTCTCCTCCACACTGTTTATATCCCTCTCCCAGTCATGTCTCCTCCACACTGTTTATATCCCTCTCCCAGTCATGTCTCCTCCACACTGTTTATATCCCTCTCCCAGTCATGTCTCCTCCACACTGTTTATATCCCTCTCCCAGTCATGTCTCCTCCACACTGTTTATATCCCTCTCCCAGTCATGTCTCCTCCACACTGTTTATATCCCTCTCCCAGTCATGTCTCCTCCACACTGTTTATATCCCTCTCCCAGTCATGTCTCCTCCACACTGTTTATATCCCTCTCCCAGTCATGTCTCCTCCACACTGTTTATATCCCTCTCCCAGTCATGTCTCCTCCACACTGTTTATATCCCTCTCCCAGTCATGTCTCCTCCACACTGTTTATATCCCTCTCCCAGTCATGTCTCCTCCACACTGTTTATATCCCTCTCCCAGTCATGTCTCCTCCACACTGTTTATATCCCTCTCCCAGTCATGTCTCCTCCACACTGTTTATATCCCTCTCCCAGTCATGTCTCCTCCACACTGTTTATATCCCTCTCCCAGTCATGTCTCCTCCACACTGTTTATATCCCTCTCCCAGTCATGTCTCCTCCACACTGTTTATATCCCTCTCCCAGTCATGTCTCCTCCACACTGTTTATATCCCTCTCCCAGTCATGTCTCCTCCACACTGTTTATATCCCTCTCCCAGTCATGTCTCCTCCACACTGTTTATATCCCTCTCCCAGTCATGTCTCCTCCACACTGTTTATATCCCTCTCCCAGTCATGTCTCCTCCACACTGTTTATATCCCTCTCCCAGTCATGTCTCCTCCACACTGTTTATATCCCTCTCCCAGTCATGTCTCCTCCACACTGTTTATATCCCTCTCCCGATCATGTCTCCTCCACACTGTTTATATCCCTCTCCCAGTCATGTCTCCTCCACACTGTTTATATCCCTCTCCCAGTCATGTCTCCTCCACACTGTTTATATCCCGCTCCCAGTCATGTCTCCTCCACACTGTTTATATCCCTCTCCCAGTCATGTCTCCTCCACACTGTTTATATCCCTCTCCCAGTCATGTCTCCTCCACACTGTTTATATCCCCGCTCACAGTCATGTCTCCTCCACACTGTTTATATCCCTCTCCCAGTCATGTCTCCTCCACACTGTTTATATCCCTCTCCCAGTCATGTCTCCTCCACACTGTTTATATCCCTCTCCCAGTCATGTCTCCTCCACACTGTTTATATCCCTCTCCCAGTCATGTCTCCTCCACACTGTTTATATCCCTCTCCCAGTCATGTCTCCTCCACACTGTTTATATCCCTCTCCCAGTCATGTCTCCTCCACACTGTTTATATCCCTCTCCCAGTCATGTCTCCTCCACACTGTTTATATCCCTCTCCCAGTCATGTCTCCTCCACACTGTTTATATCCCTCTCCCAGTCATGTCTCCTCCACACTGTTTATATCCCTCTCCCAGTCATGTCTCCTCCACACTGTTTATATCCCTCTCCCAGTCATGTCTCCTCCACACTGTTTATATCCCTCTCCCAGTCATGTCTCCTCCACACTGTTTATATCCCTCTCCCAGTCATGTCTCCTCCACACTGTTTATATCCCTCTCCCAGTCATGTCTCCTCCACACTGTTTATATCCCTCTCCCAGTCATGTCTCCTCCACACTGTTTATATCCCTCTCCCAGTCATGTCTCCTCCACACTGTTTATATCCCTCTCCCAGTCATGTCTCCTCCACACTGTTTATATCCCTCTCCCAGTCATGTCTCCTCCACACTGTTTATATCCCTCTCCCAGTCATGTCTCCTCCACACTGTTTATATCCCTCTCCCAGTCATGTCTCCTCCACACTGTTTATATCCCTCTCCCAGTCATGTCTCCTCCACACTGTTTATATCCCTCTCCCAGTCATGTCTCCTCCACACTGTTTATATCCCTCTCCCAGTCATGTCTCCTCCACACTGTTTATATCCCTCTCCCGATCATGTCTCCTCCACACTGTTTATATCCCTCTCCCAGTCATGTCTCCTCCACACTGTTTATATCCCTCTCCAGTCATGTCTCCTCCACACTGTTTATATCCCTCTCCCAGTCATGTCTCCTCCACACTGTTTATATCCCTCTCCCAGTCATGTCTCCTCCACACTGTTTATATCCCTCTCCCAGTCATGTCTCCTCCACACTGTTTATATCCCTCTCCCAGTCATGTCTCCTCCACACTGTTTATATCCCTCTCCCAGTCATGTCTCCTCCACACTGTTTATATCCCTCTCCCAGTCATGTCTCCTCCACACTGTTTATATCCCTCTCCCAGTCATGTCTCCTCCACACTGTTTATATCCCTCTCCCAGTCATGTCTCCTCCACACTGTTTATATCCCTCTCCCAGTCATGTCTCCTCCACACTGTTTATATCCCTCTCCCAGTCATGTCTCCTCCACACTGTTTATATCCCTCTCCCAGTCATGTCTCCTCCACACTGTTTATATCCCTCTCCCAGTCATGTCTCCTCCACACTGTTTATATCCCTCTCCCAGTCATGTCTCCTCCACACTGTTTATATCCCTCTCCCAGTCATGTCTCCTCCACACTGTTTATATCCCTCTCCCAGTCATGTCTCCTCCACACTGTTTATATCCCTCTCCCAGTCATGTCTCCTCCACACTGTTTATATCCCTCTCCCAGTCATGTCTCCTCCACACTGTTTATATCCCTCTCCAGTCATGTCTCCTCCACACTGTTTATATCCCTCTCCCAGTCATGTCTCCTCCACACTGTTTATATCCCTCTCCCAGTCATGTCTCCTCCACACTGTTTATATCCCTCTCCCAGTCATGTCTCCTCCACACTGTTTATATCCCTCTCCCAGTCATGTCTCCTCCACACTGTTTATATCCCTCTCCCAGTCATGTCTCCTCCACACTGTTTATATCCCTCTCCCAGTCATGTCTCCTCCACACTGTTTATATCCCTCTCCCAGTCATGTCTCCTCCACACTGTTTATATCCCTCTCCCAGTCATGTCTCCTCCACACTGTTTATATCCCTCTCCCAGTCATGTCTCCTCCACACTGTTTATATCCCTCTCCCAGTCATGTCTCCTCCACACTGTTTATATCCCTCTCCCAGTCATGTCTCCTCCACACTGTTTATATCCCTCTCCCAGTCATGTCTCCTCCACACTGTTTATATCCCTCTCCAGTCATGTCTCCTCCACACTGTTTATATCCCTCTCCCAGTCATGTCTCCTCCACACTGTTTATATCCCTCTCCCAGTCATGTCTCCTCCACACTGTTTATATCCCTCTCCCAGTCATGTCTCCTCCACACTGTTTATATCCCTCTCCCAGTCATGTCTCCTCCACACTGTTTATATCCCTCTCCCAGTCATGTCTCCTCCACACTGTTTATATCCCTCTCCCAGTCATGTCTCCTCCACACTGTTTATATCCCTCTCCCAGTCATGTCTCCTCCACACTGTTTATATCCCTCTCCCAGTCATGTCTCCTCCACACTGTTTATATCCCTCTCCCAGTCATGTCTCCTCCACACTGTTTATATCCCTCTCCCAGTCATGTCTCCTCCACACTGTTTATATCCCTCTCCCAGTCATGTCTCCTCCACACTGTTTATATCCCTCTCCCAGTCATGTCTCCTCCACACTGTTTATATCCCTCTCCCAGTCATGTCTCCTCCACACTGTTTATATCCCTCTCCCAGTCATGTCTCCTCCACACTGTTTATATCCCTCTCCCAGTCATGTCTCCTCCACACTGTTTATATCCCTCTCCCAGTCATGTCTCCTCCACACTGTTTATATCCCTCTCCCAGTCATGTCTCCTCCACACTGTTTATATCCCTCTCCCAGTCATGTCTCCTCCACACTGTTTATATCCCTCTCCCAGTCATGTCTCCTCCACACTGTTTATATCCCTCTCCCAGTCATGTCTCCTCCACACTGTTTATATCCCTCTCCCAGTCATGTCTCCTCCACACTGTTTATATCCCTCTCCCAGTCATGTCTCCTCCACACTGTTTATATCCCTCTCCCAGTCATGTCTCCTCCACACTGTTTATATCCCTCTCCCAGTCATGTCTCCTCCACACTGTTTATATCCCTCTCCCAGTCATGTCTCCTCCACACTGTTTATATCCCTCTCCCAGTCATGTCTCCTCCACACTGTTTATATCCCTCTCCCAGTCATGTCTCCTCCACACTGTTTATATCCCTCTCCCAGTCATGTCTCCTCCACACTGTTTATATCCCTCTCCCAGTCATGTCTCCTCCACACTGTTTATATCCCTCTCCCAGTCATGTCTCCTCCACACTGTTTATATCCCTCTCCCAGTCATGTCTCCTCCACACTGTTTATATCCCTCTCCCAGTCATGTCTCCTCCACACTGTTTATATCCCTCTCCCAGTCATGTCTCCTCCACACTGTTTATATCCCTCTCCCAGTCATGTCTCCTCCACACTGTTTATATCCCTCTCCCAGTCATGTCTCCTCCACACTGTTTATATCCCTCTCCCAGTCATGTCTCCTCCACACTGTTTATATCCCTCTCCCAGTCATGTCTCCTCCACACTGTTTATATCCCTCTCCCAGTCATGTCTCCTCCACACTGTTTATATCCCTCTCCCAGTCATGTCTCCTCCACACTGTTTATATCCCTCTCCCAGTCATGTCTCCTCCACACTGTTTATATCCCTCTCCCAGTCATGTCTCCTCCACACTGTTTATATCCCTCTCCCAGTCATGTCTCCTCCACACTGTTTATATCCCTCTCCCAGTCATGTCTCCTCCACACTGTTTATATCCCTCTCCCAGTCATGTCTCCTCCACACTGTTTATATCCCTCTCCCAGTCATGTCTCCTCCACACTGTTTATATCCCTCTCCCAGTCATGTCTCCTCCACACTGTTTATATCCCTCTCCCAGTCATGTCTCCTCCACACTGTTTATATCCCGCTCCCAGTCATGTCTCCTCCACACTGTTTATATCCCTCTCCCAGTCATGTCTCCTCCACACTGTTTATATCCCTCTCCCAGTCATGTCTCCTCCACACTGTTTATATCCCTCTCCCAGTCATGTCTCCTCCACACTGTTTATATCCCTCTCCCAGTCATGTCTCCTCCACACTGTTTATATCCCTCTCCCAGTCATGTCTCCTCCACACTGTTTATATCCCTCTCCCAGTCATGTCTCCTCCACACTGTTTATATCCCTCTCCCAGTCATGTCTCCTCCACACTGTTTATATCCCTCTCCCAGTCATGTCTCCTCCACACTGTTTATATCCCTCTCCCAGTCATGTCTCCTCCACACTGTTTATATCCCTCTCCCAGTCATGTCTCCTCCACACTGTTTATATCCCTCTCCCAGTCATGTCTCCTCCACACTGTTTATATCCCTCTCCCAGTCATGTCTCCTCCACACTGTTTATATCCCTCTCCCAGTCATGTCTCCTCCACACTGTTTATATCCCTCTCCCAGTCATGTCTCCTCCACACTGTTTATATCCCTCTCCCAGTCATGTCTCCTCCACACTGTTTATATCCCTCTCCCAGTCATGTCTCCTCCACACTGTTTATATCCCTCTCCCAGTCATGTCTCCTCCACACTGTTTATATCCCTCTCCCAGTCATGTCTCCTCCACACTGTTTATATCCCTCTCCCAGTCATGTCTCCTCCACACTGTTTATATCCCTCTCCCAGTCATGTCTCCTCCACACTGTTTATATCCCTCTCCCAGTCATGTCTCCTCCACACTGTTTATATCCCTCTCCCAGTCATGTCTCCTCCACACTGTTTATATCCCTCTCCCAGTCATGTCTCCTCCACACTGTTTATATCCCTCTCCCAGTCATGTCTCCTCCACACTGTTTATATCCCTCTCCCAGTCATGTCTCCTCCACACTGTTTATATCCCTCTCCCAGTCATGTCTCCTCCACACTGTTTATATCCCTCTCCCAGTCATGTCTCCTCCACACTGTTTATATCCCTCTCCCAGTCATGTCTCCTCCACACTGTTTATATCCCTCTCCCAGTCATGTCTCCTCCACACTGTTTATATCCCTCTCCCAGTCATGTCTCCTCCACACTGTTTATATCCCTCTCCCAGTCATGTCTCCTCCACACTGTTTATATCCCTCTCCCAGTCATGTCTCCTCCACACTGTTTATATCCCTCTCCCAGTCATGTCTCCTCCACACTGTTTATATCCCTCTCCCAGTCATGTCTCCTCCACACTGTTTATATCCCTCTCCCAGTCATGTCTCCTCCACACTGTTTATATCCCTCTCCCAGTCATGTCTCCTCCACACTGTTTATATCCCTCTCCCAGTCATGTCTCCTCCACACTGTTTATATCCCTCTCCCAGTCATGTCTCCTCCACACTGTTTATATCCCTCTCCCAGTCATGTCTCCTCCACACTGTTTATATCCCTCTCCCAGTCATGTCTCCTCCACACTGTTTATATCCCTCTCCCAGTCATGTCTCCTCCACACTGTTTATATCCCTCTCCCAGTCATGTCTCCTCCACACTGTTTATATCCCTCTCCCAGTCATGTCTCCTCCACACTGTTTATATCCCTCTCCCAGTCATGTCTCCTCCACACTGTTTATATCCCTCTCCCAGTCATGTCTCCTCCACACTGTTTATATCCCTCTCCCAGTCATGTCTCCTCCACACTGTTTATATCCCTCTCCCAGTCATGTCTCCTCCACACTGTTTATATCCCTCTCCCAGTCATGTCTCCTCCACACTGTTTATATCCCTCTCCCGATCATGTCTCCTCCACACTGTTTATATCCCACTCCCAGTCATGTCTCCTCCACACTGTTTATATCCCTCTCCCAGTCATGTCTCCTCCACACTGTTTATATCCCTCTCCCAGTCATGTCTCCTCCACACTGTTTATATCCCTCTCCCAGTCATGTCTCCTCCACACTGTTTATATCCCTCTCCCAGTCATGTCTCCTCCACACTGTTTATATCCCTCTCCCAGTCATGTCTCCTCCACACTGTTTATATCCCTCTCCCAGTCATGTCTCCTCCACACTGTTTATATCCCTCTCCCAGTCATGTCTCCTCCACACTGTTTATATCCCTCTCCCAGTCATGTCTCCTCCACACTGTTTATATCCCTCTCCCAGTCATGTCTCCTCCACAATGTTTATATCCCCTCTCCCAGTCATGTCTCCTCCACACTGTTTATATCCCTCTCCCAGTCATGTCTCCTCCACACTGTTTATATCCCTCTCCCAGTCATGTCTCCTCCACACTGTTTATATCCCTCTCCCAGTCATGTCTCCTCCACACTGTTTATATCCCTCTCCCAGTCATGTCTCCTCCACACTGTTTATATCCCTCTCCCAGTCATGTCTCCTCCACACTGTTTATATCCCTCTCCCAGTCATGTCTCCTCCACACTGTTTATATCCCTCTCCCAGTCATGTCTCCTCCACACTGTTTATATCCCTCTCCCAGTCATGTCTCCTCCACACTGTTTATATCCCTCTCCCAGTCATGTCTCCTCCACACTGTTTATATCCCTCTCCCAGTCATGTCTCCTCCACACTGTTTATATCCCTCTCCCAGTCATGTCTCCTCCACACTGTTTATATCCCTCTCCCAGTCATGTCTCCTCCACACTGTTTATATCCCTCTCCCAGTCATGTCTCCTCCACACTGTTTATATCCCTCTCCCAGTCATGTCTCCTCCACACTGTTTATATCCCTCTCCCAGTCATGTCTCCTCCACACTGTTTATATCCCTCTCCCAGTCATGTCTCCTCCACACTGTTTATATCCCTCTCCCAGTCATGTCTCCTCCACACTGTTTATATCCCTCTCCCGAGTCATGTCTCCTCCACACTGTTTATATCCCTCTCCCAGTCATGTCTCCTCCACACTGTTTATATCCCTCTCCCAGTCATGTCTCCTCCACACTGTTTATATCCCTCTCCCAGTCATGTCTCCTCCACACTGTTTATATCCCTCTCCCAGTCATGTCTCCTCCACACTGTTTATATCCCTCTCCCAGTCATGTCTCCTCCACACTGTTTATATCCCTCTCCCAGTCATGTCTCCTCCACACTGTTTATATCCCTCTCCCAGTCATGTCTCCTCCACACTGTTTATATCCCTCTCCCAGTCATGTCTCCTCCACACTGTCTATATCCCTCTCCCAGTCATGTCTCCTCCACAATGTTTATATCCCCTCTCCCAGTCATGTATCCTCCACACTGTTTATATCCCTCTCCCAGTCATGTCTCCTCCACACTGTTTATATCCCTCTCGCAGTCATGTCTCCTCCACACTGTTTATATCCCTCTCCCAGTCATGTCTCCTCCACACTGTTTATATCCCTCTCCCAGTCATGTCTCCTCCACACTGTTTATATCCCTCTCCCAGTCATGTCTCCTCCACACTGTTTATATCCCTCTCCCAGTCATGTCTCCTCCACACTGTTTATATCCCTCTCCCAGTCATGTCTCCTCCACACTGTTTATATCCCTCTCCCAGTCATGTCTCCTCCACACTGTTTATATCCCTCTCCCAGTCATGTCTCCTCCACACTGTTTATATCCCTCTCCCAGTCATGTCTCCTCCACACTGTTTATATCCCTCTCCCAGTCATGTCTCCTCCACACTGTTTATATCCCCTCTCCCAGTCATGTCTCCTCCACACTGTTTATATCCCTCTCCCAGTCATGTCTCCTCCACACTGTTTATATCCCTCTCCCAGTCATGTCTCCTCCACACTGTTTATATCCCTCTCCCAGTCATGTCTCCTCCACACTGTTTATATCCCTCTCCCAGTCATGTCTCCTCCACACTGTTTATATCCCTCTCCCAGTCATGTCTCCTCCACACTGTTTATATCCCTCTCCCAGTCATGTCTCCTCCACACTGTTTATATCCCTCTCCCAGTCATGTCTCCTCCACACTGTTTATATCCCTCTCCCAGTCATGTCTCCTCCACACTGTTTATATCCCTCTCCCAGTCATGTCTCCTCCACACTGTTTATATCCCTCTCCCAGTCATGTCTCCTCCACACTGTTTATATCCCTCTCCCAGTCATGTCTCCTCCACACTGTTTATATCCCTCTCCCAGTCATGTCTCCTCCACACTGTTTATATCCCTCTCCCAGTCATGTCTCCTCCACACTGTTTATATCCCTCTCCCAGTCATGTCTCCTCCACACTGTTTATATCCCTCTCCCAGTCATGTCTCCTCCACACTGTTTATATCCCTCTCCCAGTCATGTCTCCTCCACACTGTTTATATCCCTCTCCCAGTCATGTCTCCTCCACACTGTTTATATCCCTCTCCCAGTCATGTCTCCTCCACACTGTTTATATCCCTCTCCCAGTCATGTCTCCTCCACACTGTTTATATCCCTCTCCCAGTCATGTCTCCTCCACACTGTTTATATCCCTCTCCCAGTCATGTCTCCTCCACACTGTTTATATCCCTCTCCCAGTCATGTCTCCTCCACACTGTTTATATCCCTCTCCCAGTCATGTCTCCTCCACACTGTTTATATCCCTCTCCCAGTCATGTCTCCTCCACACTGTTTATATCCCTCTCCCAGTCATGTCTCCTCCACACTGTTTATATCCCTCTCCCAGTCATGTCTCCTCCACACTGTTTATATCCCTCTCCCAGTCATGTCTCCTCCACACTGTTTATATCCCTCTCCCAGTCATGTCTCCTCCACACTGTTTATATCCCTCTCCCAGTCATGTCTCCTCCACACTGTTTATATCCCCTGTCCCAGTCATGTCTCCTCCACACTGTTTATATCCCTCTCCCAGTCATGTCTCCTCCACACTGTTTATATCCCTCTCCCAGTCATGTCTCCTCCACACTGTTTATATCCCTCTCCCAGTCATGTCTCCTCCACACTGTTTATATCCCTCTCCCAGTCATGTCTCCTCCACACTGTTTATATCCCTCTCCCAGTCATGTCTCCTCCACACTGTTTATATCCCTCTCCCAGTCATGTCTCCTCCACACTGTTTATATCCCTCTCCCAGTCATGTCTCCTCCACACTGTTTATATCCCTCTCCCAGTCATGTCTCCTCCACACTGTTTATATCCCTCTCCCAGTCATGTCTCCTCCACACTGTTTATATCCCTCTCCCAGTCATGTCTCCTCCACACTGTTTATATCCCTCTCCCAGTCATGTCTCCTCCACACTGTTTATATCCCTCTCCCAGTCATGTCTCCTCCACACTGTTTATATCCCTCTCCCAGTCATGTCTCCTCCACACTGTTTATATCCCTCTCCCAGTCATGTCTCCTCCACACTGTTTATATCCCTCTCCCAGTCATGTCTCCTCCACACTGTTTATATCCCTCTCCCAGTCATGTCTCCTCCACACTGTTTATATCCCTCTCCCAGTCATGTCTCCTCCACACTGTTTATATCCCTCTCCCAGTCATGTCTCCTCCACACTGTTTATATCCCTCTCCCAGTCATGTCTCCTCCACACTGTTTATATCCCTCTCCCAGTCATGTCTCCTCCACACTGTTTATATCCCTCTCCCAGTCATGTCTCCTCCACACTGTTTATATCCCTCTCCCAGTCATGTCTCCTCCACACTGTTTATATCCCTCTCCCAGTCATGTCTCCTCCACACTGTTTATATCCCTCTCCCAGTCATGTCTCCTCCACACTGTTTATATCCCTCTCCCAGTCATGTCTCCTCCACACTGTTTATATCCCTCTCCCAGTCATGTCTCCTCCACACTGTTTATATCCCTCTCCCAGTCATGTCTCCTCCACACTGTTTATATCCCTCTCCCAGTCATGTCTCCTCCACACTGTTTATATCCCTCTCCCAGTCATGTCTCCTCCACACTGTTTATATCCCTCTCCCAGTCATGTCTCCTCCACACTGTTTATATCCCTCTCCCAGTCATGTCTCCTCCACACTGTTTATATCCCTCTCCCAGTCATGTCTCCTCCACACTGTTTATATCCCTCTCCCAGTCATGTCTCCTCCACACTGTTTATATCCCTCTCCCAGTCATGTCTCCTCCACACTGTTTATATCCCTCTCCCAGTCATGTCTCCTCCACACTGTTTATATCCCTCTCCCAGTCATGTCTCCTCCACACTGTTTATATCCCTCTCCCAGTCATGTCTCCTCCACACTGTTTATATCCCTCTCCCAGTCATGTCTCCTCCACACTGTTTATATCCCTCTCC
Source organism: Carcharodon carcharias (assembly GCF_017639515.1). Taxonomy (NCBI): domain Eukaryota; kingdom Metazoa; phylum Chordata; class Chondrichthyes; order Lamniformes; family Lamnidae; genus Carcharodon; species Carcharodon carcharias. Next base: position 263,244,038 of record NC_054467.1, on the reverse strand, counting down.
CGATCATGTCTCCTCCACACTGTTTATATCCCTCTCCCAGTCATGTCTCCTCCACACTGTTTATATCCCTCTCCCAGTCATGTCTCCTCCACACTGTTTATATCCCTCTCCCAGTCATGTCTCCTCCACACTGTTTATATCCCTCTCCCAGTCATGTCTCCTCCACACTGTTTATATCCCTCTCCCAGTCATGTCTCCTCCACACTGTTTATATCCCTCTCCCAGTCATGTCTCCTCCACACTGTTTATATCCCTCTCCCAGTCATGTCTCCTCCACACTGTTTATATCCCTCTCCCAGTCATGTCTCCTCCACACTGTTTATATCCCTCTCCCAGTCATGTCTCCTCCACACTGTTTATATCCCTCTCCCAGTCATGTCTCCTCCACACTGTTTATATCCCTCTCCCAGTCATGTCTCCTCCACACTGTTTATATCCCTCTCCCAGTCATGTCTCCTCCACACTGTTTATATCCCTCTCCCAGTCATGTCTCCTCCACACTGTTTATATCCCTCTCCCAGTCATGTCTCCTCCACACTGTTTATATCCCTCTCCCAGTCATGTCTCCTCCACACTGTTTATATCCCTCTCCCAGTCATGTCTCCTCCACACTGTTTATATCCCTCTCCCAGTCATGTCTCCTCCACACTGTTTATATCCCTCTCCCAGTCATGTCTCCTCCACACTGTTTATATCCCTCTCCCAGTCATGTCTCCTCCACACTGTTTATATCCCTCTCCCAGTCATGTCTCCTCCACACTGTTTATATCCCTCTCCCAGTCATGTCTCCTCCACACTGTTTATATCCCTCTCCCAGTCATGTCTCCTCCACACTGTTTATATCCCTCTCCCAGTCATGTCTCCTCCACACTGTTTATATCCCTCTCCCAGTCATGTCTCCTCCACACTGTTTATATCCCTCTCCCAGTCATGTCTCCTCCACACTGTTTATATCCCTCTCCCAGTCATGTCTCCTCCACACTGTTTATATCCCTCTCCCAGTCATGTCTCCTCCACACTGTTTATATCCCTCTCCCAGTCATGTCTCCTCCACACTGTTTATATCCCTCTCCCAGTCATGTCTCCTCCACACTGTTTATATCCCTCTCCCAGTCATGTCTCCTCCACACTGTTTATATCCCTCTCCCAGTCATGTCTCCTCCACACTGTTTATATCCCTCTCCAGTCATGTCTCCTCCACACTGTTTATATCCCTCTCCCAGTCATGTCTCCTCCACACTGTTTATATCCCTCTCCCAGTCATGTCTCCTCCACACTGTTTATATCCCTCTCCCAGTCATGTCTCCTCCACACTGTTTATATCCCTCTCCCAGTCATGTCTCCTCCACACTGTTTATATCCCTCTCCAGTCATGTCTCCTCCACACTGTTTATATCCCTCTCCCGTCATGTCTCCTCCACACTGTTTATATCCCTCTCCCAGTCATGTCTCCTCCACACTGTTTATATCCCTCTCCCAGTCATGTCTCCTCCACACTGTTTATATCCCTCTCCCAGTCATGTCTCCTCCACACTGTTTATATCCCTCTCCCAGTCATGTCTCCTCCACACTGTTTATATCCCCTGTCCCAGTCATGTCTCCTCCACACTGTTTATATCCCTCTCCCAGTCATGTCTCCTACACACTGTTTTTATCCCTCTCCCAGTCATGTCTCCTCCACACTGTTTATATCCCTCTCCCAGTCATGTCTCCTCCACACTGTTTATATCCCTCTCCCAGTCATGTCTCCTCCACACTGTTTATATCCCGCTCACAGTCATGTCTCCTCCACACTGTTTATATCCCTCTCCCAGTCATGTCTCCTCCACACTGTTTATATCCCTCTCCCAGTCATGTCTCCTCCACACTGTTTATATCCCTCTCCCAGTCATGTCTCCTCCACACTGTTTATATCCCTCTCCCAGTCATGTCTCCTCCACACTGTTTATATCCCTCTCCCAGTCATGTCTCCTCCACACTGTTTATATCCCTCTCCCAGTCATGTCTCCTCCACACTGTTTATATCCCTCTCCCAGTCATGTCTCCTCCACACTGTTTATATCCCTCTCCCAGTCATGTCTCCTCCACACTGTTTATATCCCTCTCCCAGTCATGTCTCCTCCACACTGTTTATATCCCTCTCCCAGTCATGTCTCCTCCACACTGTTTATATCCCTCTCCCAGTCATGTCTCCTCCACACTGTTTATATCCCTCTCCCAGTCATGTCTCCTCCACACTGTTTATATCCCTCTCCCAGTCATGTCTCCTCCACACTGTTTATATCCCTCTCCCAGTCATGTCTCCTCCACACTGTTTATATCCCTCTCCCAGTCATGTCTCCTCCACACTGTTTATATCCCTCTCCCAGTCATGTCTCCTCCACACTGTTTATATCCCTCTCCCAGTCATGTCTCCTCCACACTGTTTATATCCCTCTCCCAGTCATGTCTCCTCCACACTGTTTATATCCCTCTCCCAGTCATGTCTCCTCCACACTGTTTATATCCCTCTCCCAGTCATGTCTCCTCCACACTGTTTATATCCCTCTCCCAGTCATGTCTCCTCCACACTGTTTATATCCCTCTCCCAGTCATGTCTCCTCCACACTGTTTATATCCCTCTCCCAGTCATGTCTCCTCCACACTGTTTATATCCCTCTCCCAGTCATGTCTCCTCCACACTGTTTATATCCCTCTCCCAGTCATGTCTCCTCCACACTGTTTATATCCCTCTCCCAGTCATGTCTCCTCCACACTGTTTATATCCCTCTCCCAGTCATGTCTCCTCCACACTGTTTATATCCCTCTCCCAGTCATGTCTCCTCCACACTGTTTATATCCCTCTCCCAGTCATGTCTCCTCCACACTGTTTATATCCCTCTCCCAGTCATGTCTCCTCCACACTGTTTATATCCCTCTCCCAGTCATGTCTCCTCCACACTGTTTATATCCCTCTCCCAGTCATGTCTCCTCCACACTGTTTATATCCCTCTCCCAGTCATGTCTCCTCCACACTGTTTATATCCCTCTCCCAGTCATGTCTCCTCCACACTGTTTATATCCCTCTCCCAGTCATGTCTCCTCCACACTGTTTATATCCCTCTCCCAGTCATGTCTCCTCCACACTGTTTATATCCCTCTCCCAGTCATGTCTCCTCCACACTGTTTATATCCCTCTCCCAGTCATGTCTCCTCCACACTGTTTATATCCCTCTCCCAGTCATGTCTCCTCCACACTGTTTATATCCCTCTCCCAGTCATGTCTCCTCCACACTGTTTATATCCCTCTCCCAGTCATGTCTCCTCCACACTGTTTATATCCCTCTCCCAGTCATGTCTCCTCCACACTGTTTATATCCCTCTCCCAGTCATGTCTCCTCCACACTGTTTATATCCCTCTCCCAGTCATGTCTCCTCCACACTGTTTATATCCCTCTCCCAGTCATGTCTCCTCCACACTGTTTATATCCCTCTCCCAGTCATGTCTCCTCCACACTGTTTATATCCCTCTCCCAGTCATGTCTCCTCCACACTGTTTATATCCCTCTCCCAGTCATGTCTCCTCCACACTGTTTATATCCCTCTCCCAGTCATGTCTCCTCCACACTGTTTATATCCCTCTCCCAGTCATGTCTCCTCCACACTGTTTATATCCCTCTCCCAGTCATGTCTCCTCCACACTGTTTATATCCCTCTCCCAGTCATGTCTCCTCCACACTGTTTATATCCCTCTCCCAGTCATGTCTCCTCCACACTGTTTATATCCCTCTCCCAGTCATGTCTCCTCCACACTGTTTATATCCCTCTCACGATCATGTCTCCTCCACAGTGTTTATATCCCTCTCCCAGTCATGTCTCCTCCACCCTGTTTATATCCCTCTCCCAGTCATGTCTCCTCCACACTGTTTATATCCCTCTCCCAGTCATGTCTCCTCCACACTGTTTATATCCCTCTCCCGATCATGTCTCCTCCACACTGTTTATATCCCTCTCCCAGTCATGTCTCCTCCACACTGTTTATATCCCTCTCCCAGTCATGTCTCCTCCACACTGTTTATATCCCTCTCCCAGTCATGTCTCCTCCACACTGTTTATATCCCTCTCCCAGTCATGTCTCCTCCACACTGTTTATATCCCTCTCCCAGTCATGTCTCCTCCACACTGTTTATATCCCTCTCCCAGTCATGTCTCCTCCACACTGTTTATATCCCTCTCCCAGTCATGTCTCCTCCACACTGTTTATATCCCTCTCCCAGTCATGTCTCCTCCACACTGTTTATATCCCTCTCCCAGTCATGTCTCCTCCACACTGTTTATATCCCTCTCCCAGTCATGTCTCCTCCACACTGTTTATATCCCTCTCCCAGTCATGTCTCCTCCACACTGTTTATATCCCTCTCCCAGTCATGTCTCCTCCACACTGTTTATATCCCTCTCCCAGTCATGTCTCCTCCACACTGTTTATATCCCTCTCCCAGTCATGTCTCCTCCACACTGTTTATATCCCTCTCCCAGTCATGTCTCCTCCACACTGTTTATATCCCTCTCCCAGTCATGTCTCCTCCACACTGTTTATATCCCTCTCCCAGTCATGTCTCCTCCACACTGTTTATATCCCTCTCCCAGTCATGTCTCCTCCACACTGTTTATATCCCTCTCCCAGTCATGTCTCCTCCACACTGTTTATATCCCTCTCCCAGTCATGTCTCCTCCACACTGTTTATATCCCTCTCCCAGTCATGTCTCCTCCACACTGTTTATATCCCTCTCCCAGTCATGTCTCCTCCACACTGTTTATATCCCTCTCCCAGTCATGTCTCCTCCACACTGTTTATATCCCTCTCCCAGTCATGTCTCCTCCACACTGTTTATATCCCTCTCCCAGTCATGTCTCCTCCACACTGTTTATATCCCTCTCCCAGTCATGTCTCCTCCACACTGTTTATATCCCTCTCCCAGTCATGTCTCCTCCACACTGTTTATATCCCTCTCCCAGTCATGTCTCCTCCACACTGTTTATATCCCTCTCCCAGTCATGTCTCCTCCACACTGTTTATATCCCTCTCCCAGTCATGTCTCCTCCACACTGTTTATATCCCTCTCCCAGTCATGTCTCCTCCACACTGTTTATATCCCTCTCCCAGTCATGTCTCCTCCACACTGTTTATATCCCTCTCCCAGTCATGTCTCCTCCACACTGTTTATATCCCTCTCCCAGTCATGTCTCCTCCACACTGTTTATATCCCTCTCCCGATCATGTCTCCTCCACACTGTTTATATCCCTCTCCCAGTCATGTCTCCTCCACACTGTTTATATCCCTCTCCCAGTCATGTCTCCTCCACACTGTTTATATCCCTCTCCAGTCATGTCTCCTCCACACTGTTTATATCCCTCTCCCAGTCATGTCTCCTCCACACTGTTTATATCCCTCTCCCAGTCATGTCTCCTCCACACTGTTTATATCCCTCTCCCAGTCATGTCTCCTCCACACTGTTTATATCCCTCTCCCAGTCATGTCTCCTCCACACTGTTTATATCCCTCTCCCAGTCATGTCTCCTCCACACTGTTTATATTCCCGCTCCCAGTCATGTCTCCTCCACACTGTTTATATCCCTCTCCCAGTCATGTCTCCTCCACACTGTTTATATCCCTCTCCCAATCATGTCTCCTCCACACTGTTTATATCCCTCTCCCAGTCATGTCTCCTCCACACTGTTTATATCCCTCTCCCTGTCATGTCTCCTCCACACTGTTTATATCCCTCTCCCAGTCATGTCTCCTCCACACTGTTTATATCCCTCTCCCAGTCATGTCTCCTCCACACTGTTTATATCCCTCTCCCAGTCATGTCTCCTCCACACTGTTTATATCCCTCTCCCAGTCATGTCTCCTCCACACTGTTTATATCCCTCTCCCAGTCATGTCTCCTCCACACTGTTTATATCCCTCTCCCAGTCATGTCTCCTCCACACTGTTTATATCCCTCTCCCAGTCATGTCTCCTCCACACTGTTTATATCCCCTCTCCCAGTCATGTCTCCTCCACACTGTTTATATCCCTCTCCCAGTCATGTCTCCTCCACACTGTTTATATCCCTCTCCCGATCATGTCTCCTCCACACTGTTTATATCCCTCTCCCAGTCATGTCTCCTCCACACTGTTTATATCCCTCTCCCAGTCATGTCTCCTCCACACTGTTTATATCCCTCTCCCAGTCATGTCTCCTCCACACTGTTTATATCCCTCTCCCAGTCATGTCTCCTCCACACTGTTTATATCCCTCTCCCAGTCATGTCTCCTCCACACTGTTTATATCCCTCTCCCAGTCATGTCTCCTCCACACTGTTTATATCCCTCTCCCAGTCATGTCTCCTCCACACTGTTTATATCCCTCTCCCAGTCATGTCTCCTCCACACTGTTTATATCCCTCTCCCAGTCATGTCTCCTCCACACTGTTTATATCCCTCTCCCAGTCATGTCTCCTCCACACTGTTTATATCCCTCTCCCGTCATGTCTCCTCCACACTGTTTATATCCCTCTCCCAGTCATGTCTCCTCCACACTGTTTATATCCCTCTCCCAGTCATGTCTCCTCCACACTGTTTATATCCCTCTCCCAGTCATGTCTCCTCCACACTGTTTATATCCCTCTCCCAGTCATGTCTCCTCCACACTGTTTATATCCCTCTCCCTGTCATGTCTCCTCCACACTGTTTATATCCCTCTCCCAGTCATGTCTCCTCCACACTGTTTATATCCCTCTCCCAGTCATGTCTCCTCCACACTGTTTATATCCCTCTCCCAGTCATGTCTCCTCCACACTGTTTATATCCCTCTCCAGTCATGTCTCCTCCACACTGTTTATATCCCTCTCCCAGTCATGTCTCCTCCACACTGTTTATATCCCTCTCCCAGTCATGTCTCCCTCCACACTGTTTATATCCCTCTCCCGGTCATGTCTCCTCCACACTGTTTATATCCCTCTCCCAGTCATGTCTCCTCCACACTGTTTATATCCCTCTCCCAGTCATGTCTCCTCCACACTGTTTATATCCCTCTCCCAGTCATGTCTCCTCCACACTGTTTATATCCCTCTCCCAGTCATGTCTCCTCCACACTGTTTATATCCCTCTCCCAGTCATGTCTCCTCCACACTGTTTATATCCCTCTCCCAGTCATGTCTCCTCCACACTGTTTATATCCCTCTCCCAGTCATGTCTCCTCCACACTGTTTATATCCCTCTCCCAGTCATGTCTCCTCCACACTGTTTATATCCCTCTCCCAGTCATGTCTCCTCCACACTGTTTATATCCCTCTCCCGATCATGTCTCCTCCACACTGTTTATATCCCGCTCCCAGTCATGTCTCCTCCACACTGTTTATATCCCTCTCCCAGTCATGTCTCCTCCACACTGTTTATATCCCTCTCCCGATCATGTCTCCTCCACACTGTTTATATCCCTCTCCCAGTCATGTCTCCTCCACACTGTTTATATCCCTCTCCCAGTCATGTCTCCTCCACACTGTTTATATCCCTCTCCCGATCATGTCTCCTCCACACTGTTTATATCCCTCTCCCAGTCATGTCTCCTCCACACTGTTTATATCCCTCTCCCAGTCATGTCTCCTCCACACTGTTTATATCCCTCTCCCTGTCATGTCTCCTCCACACTGTTTATATCCCTCTCCCGATCATGTCTCCTCCACACTGTTTATATCCCTCTCCCAGTCATGTCTCCTCCACACTGTTTATATCCCTCTCCCAGTCATGTCTCCTCCACACTGTTTATATCCCTCTCACGATCATGTCTCCTCCACACTGTTTATATCCCTCTCCCAGTCATGTCTCCTCCACACTGTTTATATCCCTCTCCCAGTCATGTCTCCTCCACACTGTTTATATCCCTCTCCCCGATCATGTCTCCTCCACACTGTTTATATCCCTCTCCCAGTCATGTCTCCTCCACACTGTTTATATCCCTCTCCCAGTCATGTCTCCTCCACACTGTTTATATCCCCTGTCCCAGTCATGTCTCCTCCACACTGTTTATATCCCTCTCCCAGTCATGTCTCCTCCACACTGTTTATATCCCTCTCCCAGTCATGTCTCCTCCACACTGTTTATATCCCTCTCCCAGTCATGTCTCCTCCACACTGTTTATATCCCTATCCCAGTCATGTCTCCTCCACACTGTTTATATCCCTCTCCCAGTCATGTCTCCTCCACACTGTTTATATCCCTCTCCCAGTCATGTCTCCTCCACACTGTTTATATCCCTCTCCCAGTCATGTCTCCTCCACACTGTTTATATCCCTCTCCCAGTCATGTCTCCTCCACACTGTTTATATCCCTCTCCCAGTCATGTCTCCTCCACACTGTTTATATCCGTCTCCCTGTCATGTCTCCTCCACACTGTTTATATCCCTCTCCCAGTCATGTCTCCTCCACACTGTTTATATCCCTCTCCCAGTCATGTCTCCTCCACACTGTTTATATCCCTCTCCCAGTCATGTCTCCTCCACACTGTTTATATCCCTCTCCCAGTCATGTCTCCTCCACACTGTTTATATCCCTCTCCCAGTCATGTCTCCTCCACACTGTTTATATCCCTCTCCCAGTCATGTCTCCTCCACACTGTTTATATCCCTCTCCCAGTCATGTCTCCTCCACACTGTTTATATCCCTCTCCCAGTCATGTCTCCTCCACACTGTTTATATCCCTCTCCCAGTCATGTCTCCTCCACACTGTTTATATCCCTCTCCCAGTCATGTCTCCTCCACACTGTTTATATCCCTCTCCCAGTCATGTCTCCTCCACACTGTTTATATCCCTCTCCCTGTCATGTCTCCTCCACACTGTTTATATCCCTCTCCCAGTCATGTCTCCTCCACACTGTTTATATCCCTCTCCCAGTCATGTCTCCTCCACACTGTTTATATCCCTCTCCCAGTCATGTCTCCTCCACACTGTTTATATCCCTCTCCCAGTCATGTCTCCTCCACACTGTTTATATCCCTCTCCCAGTCATGTCTCCTCCACACTGTTTATATCCCTCTCCCAGTCATGTCTCCTCCACACTGTTTATATCCCTCTCCCAGTCATGTCTCCTCCACACTGTTTATATCCCTCTCCCAGTCATGTCTCCTCCACACTGTTTATATCCCTCTCCAGTCATGTCTCCTCCACACTGTTTATATCCCTCTCCCAGTCATGTCTCCTCCACACTGTTTATATCCCTCTCCCAGTCATGTCTCCTCCACACTGTTTATATCCCTCTCCCGATCATGTCTCCTCCACACTGTTTATATCCCTCTCCCAGTCATGTCTCCTCCACACTGTTTATATCCCTCTCCCAGTCATGTCTCCTCCACACTGTTTATATCCCTCTCCCAGTCATGTCTCCTCCACACTGTTTATATCCCTCTCCCAGTCATGTCTCCTCCACACTGTTTATATCCCTCTCCCAGTCATGTCTCCTCCACACTGTTTATATCCCTCTCCCAGTCATGTCTCCTCCACACTGTTTATATCCCTCTCCCAGTCATGTCTCCTCCACACTGTTTATATCCCTCTCCCAGTCATGTCTCCTCCACACTGTTTATATCCCTCTCCCAGTCATGTCTCCTCCACACTGTTTATATCCCTCTCCCAGTCATGTCTCCTCCACACTGTTTATATCCCTCTCCCAGTCATGTCTCCTCCACACTGTTTATATCCCTCTCCCAGTCATGTCTCCTCCACACTGTTTATATCCCTCTCCCAGTCATGTCTCCTCCACACTGTTTATATCCCTCTCCCAGTCATGTCTCCTCCACACTGTTTATATCCCTCTCCCAGTCATGTCTCCTCCACACTGTTTATATCCCTCTCCCAGTCATGTCTCCTCCACACTGTTTATATCCCTCTCCCAGTCATGTCTCCTCCACACTGTTTATATCCCTCTCCCAGTCATGTCTCCTCCACACTGTTTATATCCCTCTCCCAGTCATGTCTCCTCCACACTGTTTATATCCCTCTCCCAGTCATGTCTCCTCCACACTGTTTATATCCCTCTCCCAGTCATGTCTCCTCCACACTGTTTATATCCCCTGTCCCAGTCATGTCTCCTCCACACTGTTTATATCCCCTGTCCCAGTCATGTCTCCTCCACACTGTTTATATCCCTCTCCCGATCATGTCTCCTCCACACTGTTTATATCCCTCTCCCAGTCATGTCTCCTCCACACTGTTTATATCCCTCTCCCAGTCATGTCTCCTCCACACTGTTTATATCCCTCTCCCAGTCATGTCTCCTCCACACTGTTTATATCCCTCTCCAGTCTTGTCTCCTCCACACTGTTTATATCCCTCTCCCAGTCATGTCTCCTCCACACTGTTTATATCCCTCTCCCAGTCATGTCTCCTCCACACTGTTTTTATCCCTCTCACGTCATGTCTCCTCCACACTGTTTATATCCCTCTCCCAGTCATGTCTCCTCCACACTGTTTATATCCCTCTCCCAGTCATGTCTCCTCCACACTGTTTATATCCCTCTCCCAGTCATGTCTCCTCCACACTGTTTATATCCCTCTCCCAGTCATGTCTCCTCCACACTGTTTATATCCCTCTCCCAGTCATGTCTCCTCCACACTGTTTATATCCCTCTCCCAGTCATGTCTCCTCCACACTGTTTATATCCCTCTCCCAGTCATGTCTCCTCCACACTGTTTATATCCCTCTCCCAGTCATGTCTCCTCCACACTGTTTATATCCCTCTCCCAGTCATGTCTCCTCCACACTGTTTATATCCCTCTCCCAGTCATGTCTCCTCCACACTGTTTATATCCCTCTCCCAGTCATGTCTCCTCCACACTGTTTATATCCCTCTCCCAGTCATGTCTCCTCCACACTGTTTATATCCCTCTCCCGTCATGTCTCCTCCACACTGTTTATATCCCTCTCCCAGTCATGTCTCCTCCACACTGTTTATATCCCTCTCCCAGTCATGTCTCCTCCACACTGTTTATATCCCTCTCCCAGTCATGTCTCCTCCACACTGTTTATATCCCTCTCCCAGTCATGTCTCCTCCACACTGTTTATATCCCTCTCCCAGTCATGTCTCCTCCACACTGTTTATATCCCTCTCCCAGTCATGTCTCCTCCACACTGTTTATATCCGTCTCCCTGTCATGTCTCCTCCACACTGTTTATATCCCTCTCCCAGTCATGTCTCCTCCACACTGTTTATATCCCTCTCCCAGTCATGTCTCCTCCACACTGTTTATATCCCTCTCCCAGTCATGTCTCCTCCACACTGTTTATATCCCTCTCCCAGTCATGTCTCCTCCACACTGTTTATATCCCTCTCCCAGTCATGTCTCCTCCACACTGTTTATATCCCTCTCCCAGTCATGTCTCCTCCACACTGTTTATATCCCTCTCCCAGTCATGTCTCCTCCACACTGTTTATATCCCTCTCCCAGTCATGTCTCCTCCACACTGTTTATATCCCTCTCCAGTCATGTCTCCTCCACACTGTTTTTATCCCTCTCCCAGTCATGTCTCCTCCACACTGTTTATATCCCTCTCCCAGTCATGTCTCCTCCACACTGTTTATATCCCTCTCTGGTCATGTCTCCTCCACACTGTTTATATCCCTCTCCCAGTCATGTCTCCTCCACACTGTTTATATCCCTCTCCCTGTCATGTCTCCTCCACACTGTTTATATCCCTCTCCCAGTCATGTCTCCTCCACACTGTTTATATCCCTCTCCCAGTCATGTCTCCTCCACACTGTTTATATCCCTCTCCTGTCATGTCTCCTCCACACTGTTTATATCCCTCTCCCAGTCATGTCTCCTCCACACTGTTTATATCCCTCTCCCGTCATGTCTCCTCCACACTGTTTATATCCCTCTCCCAGTCATGTCTCCTCCACACTGTTTATATCCCTCTCCCAGTCATGTCTCCTCCACACTGTTTTTATCCCTCTCCCAGGTCATGTCTCCTCCACACTGTTTATATCCCTCTCCCAGTCATGTCTCCTCCACACTGTTTTTATCCCTCTCCCGGTCATGTCTCCTCCACACTGTTTATATCCCTCTCCCAGTCATGTCTCCTCCACACTGTTTATATCCCTCTCCCGATCATGTCTCCTCCACACTGTTTATATCCCTCTCCCAGTCATGTCTCCTCCACACTGTTTATATCCCTCTCCCAGTCATGTCTCCTCCACACTGTTTATATCCATCTCCCTGTCATGTCTCCTCCACACTGTTTATATCCCTCTCCCAGTCATGTCTCCTCCACACTGTTTATATCCCTCTCACAGTCATGTCTCCTCCACACTGTTTATATCCCTCTCCCAGTCATGTCTCCTCCACACTGTTTATATCCCCGCTCCCAGTCATGTCTCCTCCATACTGTTTATATCCCTCTCCCGATCATGTCTCCTCCACACTGTTTATTTCCCCGCTCCCAGTCATGTCTCCTCCACACTGTTTATATCCCTCTCCCAGTCATGTCTCCTCTACACTGTTTATATCCATCTCCCTGTCATGTCTCCTCCACACTGTTTATATCCCTCTCCCAGTCATGTCTCCTCCACACTGTTTATATCCCTCTCCCAGTCATGTCTCCTCCACACTGTTTATATCCCTCTCCCGATCATGTCTCCTCCACACTGTTTATATCCCTCTCACGATCATGTCTCCTCCACGCTGTTTTTATCCCTCTCCCGGTCATGTCTCCTCCACACTGTTTATATCCCTCTCACGATCATGTCTCCTCCACACTGTTTATATCCCTCTCCCAGTCATGTCTCCTCCACACTGTTTATATCCCTCTCCCGATCATGTCTCCTCCACGCTGTTTTTATCCCTCTCCCGGTCATGTCTCCTCCACACTGTTTATATCCCTCTCCCGATCATGTCTCCTCCACACTGTTTATATCCCTCTCCCAGTCATGTCTCCTCCACACTGTTTATATCCCTCTCCCAGTCATGTCTCCTCCACACTGTTTATATCCCCGCTCCCAGTCATGTCTCCTCCACACTGTTTATATCCCTCTCCCAGTCATGTCTCCTCCACACTGTTTATATCCCCGCTCCCAGTCATGTCTCCTCCACACTGTTTATATCCCCACTCCCGATCATGTCTCCTCCACACTGTTTATATCCCTGCTCCCTGTCATGTCTCCTCCACACAGTTTATATCCCTCTCCCAGTCATGTCTCCTCCACACTGTTTATATCCCTCTCCCAGTCATGTCTCCTCCACACTGTTTATATCCCTCTCCCTGTCATGTCTCCTCCACACTGTTTATATCCCTCTCTTGGTCATGTCTCCTCCACACTGTTTATATCCCTCTCCCAATCATGTCTCCTCCACACTGTTTATATCCCTCTCCCGATCATGTCTCCTCCACACTGTTTATATCCCTCTCCCGATCATGTATCCTCCACACTGTTTATATCCCTCTCCCAGTCATGTCTCCTCCACACTGTTTATATCCCTCTCCCGGTCATGTCTCCTCCACACTGTTTATATCCCTCTCCCGATCATGTCTCCTCCACACTGTTTATATCCCTCTCCCGATCATGTCTCCTCCACATTGTTTATATCCCTCTCCTGATCATGTCTCCTCCACACTGTTTATATCCCTCTCCCTGTCATGTCTCCTCCACACTGTTTATATCCCTCTCCCAGTCATGTCTCCTCTACACTGTTTATCTCCCTCTCCCAGTCATGTCTCCTCCACACTGTTTATATCCCTCTCCCAGTCATGTCTCCTCCACACTGTTTATATCCCTCTCCCAGTCATGTCTCCTCCACACTGTTTATATCCCTCTCCCAGTCATGTCTCCTCCACACTGTTTATATCCCCACTCCCGATCATGTCTGCTCCACACTGTTTATATCCCTCTCCCAGTCATGTCTCCTCCACACTGTTTATATCCCTCTCCCAGTCATGTCTCCTCCACACTGTTTATATCCTTCTCCCTGTCATGTCTCCTCCACACTGTTTATATCCCTCTCCCGATCATGTCTCCTCCACACTGTTTATATCCCTCTCCCAGTCATGTCTCCTCCACACTGTTTATATCCCTCTCCCAGTCATGTCTCCTCCACACAGTTTATATCCCTCTCCCAGTCATGTCTCCTCCACACTGTTTGTATCCCTCTCCCAGTCATGTCTCCTCCACACTGTTTATATCCCGCTCCCAGTCATGTCTCCTCCACACTTTTTATATCCCCACTCCCAGTCATGTCTCCTCCGCACTGTTTATATCCCCTGTCCCGGTCATGTCTGCTCCACACTGTTTATATCCCTCTCCCAGTCATGTCTCCTCCACACTGTTTATATCCCTCTCCCAGTCATGTCTCCTCCACACTGTTTATATCCCCGCTCCCAGTCATGTCTCCTCCACACTGTTTATATCCCTCTCACGATCATGTCTCCTCCACACTGTTTATATCCCTCCCCCAGTCATGTCTCCTCCACACTGTTTATATCCCTCTCCTGGTCATTTCTCCTCCACACTGTTTATATCCCTCTCCCAGTCATGTCTCCTCCACACTGTTTATATCCCTCCCCCAGTCATATCTCCTCCACACTGTTTATATCCCTCCCCCAGTCATGTCTCCTCCACACTGTTTATATCCCTCTCCCAGTCATGTCTCCTCCACACTGTTTATATCCCTCTCCCAGTCATGTCTCCTCCACACTGTTTATATCCCTCTCCCAGTCATGTTTCCTCCACACTGTTTATATCACTCTCCCGATCATGTCTCCTCCACACTGTTTATATCCCTCTCCCAGTCATGTCTCCTCCACACTGTTTATATCCCCGCTCCCAGTCATGTCTCCTCCACACTGTTTATATCCCTCTCCCGATCATGTCTCCTCCACACTGTTTATATCCCTCTCCCGATCATGTCTCCTCCACACTGTTTATATCCCTCTCCCAGTCATGTCTCCTCCACACTGTTTATATCCCCGCTCCCAGTCATGTCTCCTCCACACTGTTTATATCCCTCTCCCGATCATGTCTCCTCCACACTGTTTATATCCCTCTCCCAGTCATGTCTCCTCCACACTGTTTATATCCCCGCTCCCAGTCATGTCTCCTCCACACTGTTTATATCCCTCTCCCAGTCATGTCTCCTCCACACTGTTTATATCCCTCTCACGATCATGTCTCCTCCACACTGTTTATATCCCTCTCCCAGTCATGTCTCCTCCACACTGTTTATATCCCTCTCACGATCATGTCTCCTCCACACTGTTTATATCCCTCTCACGATCATGTCTCCTCCACACTGTTTATATCCCTCTCCCAGTCATGTCTCCTCCACACTGTTTATATCCCTCTCCCAGTCATGTCTCCTCCACACTGTTTATATCCCTCTCACGATAATGTCTCCTCCACACTGTTTATATCCCTCTCCCAGTCATGTCTCCTCCACACTGTTTATATCCCTCTCCCAGTCATGTCTCCTCCACACTGTTTATATCCCTCTCACGATCATGTCTCCTCCACACTGTTTATATCCCTCTCCCAGTCATGTCTCCTCCACACTGTTTATATCCCTCTCCCAGTCATGTCTCCTCCACACTGTTTATATCCCTCTCTTGGTCATGTCTCCTCCACACTGTTTATATCCCTCTCCCAGTCATGTCTCCTCCACACTGTTTATATCCCTCTCCCAGTCATGTCTCCTCCACACTGTTTTTATCCCTCTCCCAGTCATGTCTCCTCCACACTGTTTATATCCCTCTCCCAGTCATGTCTCCTCCACACTGTTTATATCCCTCTCCTGGTCATGTCTCCTCCACACTGTTTATATCCCTCTCCCAGTCATGTCTCCTCCACACTGTTTATATCCCTCTCCCTGTCATGTCTCCTCCACACTGTTTATATCCCTCTCCCAGTCATGTCTCCTCTACACTGTTTATATCCCTCTCCCAGTCATGTCTCCTCTACACTGTTTATATCCCTCTCCCAGTCATGTCTCCTCCACACTGTTTATATCCCTCTCCCAGTCATGTCTCCTCCACACTGTTTATATCCCTCTCCCAGTCATGTCTCCTCCACACTGTTTATATCCCGCTCCCAGTCATGTCTCCTCCACACTGTTTATATCCCCACTCCCGATCATGTCTGCTCCACACTGTTTATATCCCTCTCCCAGTCATGTCTCCTCCACACTGTTTATATCCCTCTCCCAGTCATGTCTCCTCCACACTGTTTATATCCATCTCCCTGTCATGTCTCCTCCACACTGTTTATATCCCTCTCCCAGTCATGTCTCCTCCACACTGTTTATATCCCTCTCCCAGTCATGTCTCCTCCACACTGTTTATATCCCTCTCCCAGTCATGTCTCCTCCACACTGTTTATATCCCTCTCCCAGTCATGTCTCCTCCACACTGTTTATATCCCTCTCCCAGTCATGTCTCCTCCACACTTTTTATATCCCCACTCCCAGTCATGTCTCCTCCGCACTGTTTATATCCCCTGTCCCGGTCATGTCTCCTCCACACTGTTTATATCCCTCTCCCAGTCATGTCTCCTCCACACTGTTTATATCCCTCTCCCAGTCATGTCTCCTCCACACTGTTTATATCCCCGCTCCCAGTCATGTCTCCTCCACACTGTTTATATCCCTCTCACGATCATGTCTCCTCCACACTGTTTATATCCCTCCCCCAGTCATGTCTCCTCCACACTGTTTATATCCCTCTCCCAGTCATGTCTCCTCCACACTGTTTATATCCCTCCCCCAGTCATGTCTCCTCCACACTGTTTATATCCCTCTCCCAGTCATGTCTCCTCCACACTGTTTATATCCCTCTCCCAGTCATGTCTCCTCCACACTGTTTATATCCCTCTCCCAGTCATGTCTCCTCCACACTGTTTATATCCCTCTCCCGATCATGTCTCCTCCACACTGTTTATATCCCCGCTCCCAGTCATGTCTCCTCCACAATGTTTATATCCCTCTCACGATCATGTCTCCTCCACACTGTTTATATCCCTCTCTTGGTCATGTCTCCTCCACACTGTTTATATCCCTCTCCCAGTCATGTCTCCTCCACACTGTTTATATCCGTCTCCCAGTCATGTCTCCTCCACACTGTTTTTATCCCTCTCCCTGTCATGTCTCCTCCACACTGTTTATATCCCTCTCCCAGTCATGTCTCCTCCACACTGTTTATATCCCCGCTCCCAGTCATGTCTCCTCCACACTGTTTATATCCCCGCTCCCAGTCATGTCTCCTCCACACTGTTTATATCCCTCTCCCAATCATGTCTCCTCCACACTGTTTATATCCCTCTCCCAATCATGTCTCCTCCACACTGTTTATATCCCTCTCCCAGTGATGTCTCCTCCACACTGTTTATATCCCTCTCCCAATCATGTCTCCTCCACACTGTTTATATCCCTCTCCCAATCATGTCTCCTCCACACTGTTTATATCCCCGCTCCCAGTCATGTCTCCTCCATACTGTTTATATCCCTCTCCCGATCATGTCTCCTCCACACTGTTTATTTCCCCGCTCCCAGTCATGTCTCCTCCACACTGTTTATATCCCTCTCCCAGTCATGTCTCCTCTACACTGTTTATATCCATCTCCCTGTCATGTCTCCTCCACACTGTTTATATCCCTCTCCCAGTCATGTCTCCTCCACACTGTTTATATCCCTCTCCCAGTCATGTCTCCTCCACACTGTTTATATCCCTCTCCCGATCATGTCTCCTCCACACTGTTTATATCCCTCTCCCGATCATGTCTCCTCCACGCTGTTTTTATCCCTCTCCCGGTCATGTCTCCTCCACACTGTTTATATCCCTCTCACGATCATGTCTCCTCCACACTGTTTATATCCCTCTCCCAGTCATGTCTCCTCCACACTGTTTATATCCCTCTCCCGATCATGTCTCCTCCACGCTGTTTTTATCCCTCTCCCGGTCATGTCTCCTCCACACTGTTTATATCCCTCTCCCGATCATGTCTCCTCCACACTGTTTATATCCCTCTCCCAGTCATGTCTCCTCCACGCTATTTATATCCCTCTCCCTGTCATGTCTCCTCCACACTGTTTATATCCCTGCTCCCAGTCATGTCTCCTCCACACTGTTTATATCCCTCTCCCAGTCATGTCTCCTCCACACTGTTTATATCCCCGCTCCCAGTCATGTCTCCTCCACACTGTTTATATCCCCACTCCCGATCATGTCTCCTCCACACTGTTTATATCCCTGCTCCCTGTCATGTCTCCTCCACACTGTTTATATCCCTCTCCCAGTCATGTCTCCTCCACACTGTTTATATCCCTCTCCCAGTCATGTCTCCTCCACACTGTTTATATCCCTCTCCCTGTCATGTCTCCTCCACACTGTTTATATCCCTCTCTTGGTCATGTCTCCTCCACACTGTTTATATCCCTCTCCCAATCATGTCTCCTCCACACTGTTTATATCCCTCTCCCGATCATGTCTCCTCCACACTGTTTATATCCCTCTCCCGATCATGTATCCTCCACACTGTTTATATCCCTCTCCCAGTCATGTCTCCTCCACACTGTTTATATCCCTCTCCCGGTCATGTCTCCTCCACACTGTTTATATCCCTCTCCCGATCATGTCTCCTCCACACTGTTTATATCCCTCTCCCGATCATGTCTCCTCCACATTGTTTATATCCCTCTCCTGATCATGTCTCCTCCACACTGTTTATATCCCTCTCCCGATCATGTCTCCTCCACACTGTTTATATCCCTCTCCCGATCATGTCTCCTCCACACTGTTTATATCCCTCTCCCAGTCATGTCTCCTCCACACTGTTTATATCCCTCTCCCGATCATGTCTCCTCCACACTGTTTATATCCCTCTCCCGATCATGTCTCCTCCACACTGTTTATATCCCTCTCCCAGTCATGTCTCCTCCACACTGTTTATATCCCTCTCCCGATCATGTCTGCTCCACACTGTTAATATCCCCGCTCCCAGTCATCCCTCCTCCACCCTGTTTATATCCCTCTCCCGGTCATTTCTCCTCCACACTGTTTATATCCCCACTCCCTGTTATGTCTCCTCAACACTGTTTATATCCCCGCTCCCAGTCATGTCTCCACACTGTTTATATCCCCGCTCCTGGTCATTTCTGCTCTGCGCTGTTAGTATCCCGCAATAATTTCCCTTTCCTTCCCCTCTGACTGAACTCTTGCCTTCTCCAAGCTGTTTATACCCAATTCCTGGTCACGCTCTTTTCTAATGCTCTGACTTACCTGCAAACCTTTTAATCTGCCTCCTGCCATGAAGCCTGAACCGTTGTTCTGTACCGCAAGAAGCAAGGGACCCAGCACTGTGGTCTTTGGAATCCAACTGGAAATACCCTTTGAGTGACAAAAACCCCTGTGGACCATTGCCCTTTGCTTTGTCAATGAACCATTTTGCGTCCAATGTGTGGAAGAGGTGTCCATGTTAGAATCATCAGGCATAGGCTTGGGGTAGAGTTTGTCTGATGGGCTGAATGGGCCTTTTCTGCTATGGTTGTGCTTGTGTTCTTGTTAATTGGAGCTACTGACTGGTTCATTTTGTTTCCCTCCGTAGTGCAAGGTAATAGTATGGCTAACAAGGGACACTATGGAGACGCGGTGGAATATTTTACAGAAGCAATTAAATATGATCCCAAGGAGTATCGGTAAGAGGCTGTATCCAATTTTCAACATTGCCAGTTTGGTCTCTGAGAGGGTTGGGCTGGAAGTGATGTGGGTCCATCCTAGTATCAGTCACCACAGAAGCTTGTATGGAGGATTAAAACATTTGCGTTTATGCAGCGACTTTCAGCAATGCTGGCCGTCCCAAAGTGCTTTACAGGCAATAAACTGCTTCTGCAATCAGCTGCTGTTGAAATGCTGGGAATGTTGTAGCCAATTTGCACACAGCCAGCTGCCATAAACAGCACTGTGTTAATGACCAGATAATCTTTTTTAGTGATGTTGGTCAAGAGGTGAATTTTGGCTGGGACACTGGGAGAATTATCAGTCCAGGTGCAGCTCATGTCTTTCAGACTCAGATGAGTATGCTACCACTGAGCCAAGGAATAGCCCTGGTACTGGAATCCGTCCAGTATCATGTTGGACTTAAGAAAGCGGTGTTTTGTTTCAGTTGTGATTGTCATGCCTTTTCATATTTCCCCTCTATCAAGTAAATCACAACATTCAGTGTCGAATAATAGGATTTAATTGAGTCTATCCCTTCCAAATGCCGGTTAGTGTAAATGGAAATTCATGAGAGTGGAGCTGAGGCACATTAGTGTCACAATGCAGAGGGAATACTTCACCTGTGCTGTACCTGCCCTGGGAATGTTTGATGGGGACAGTGTAGAGGGAGCTTTACTCTGTATCTAACCCCGTGCTGTACCTGTCCTGGGAGTGTTTGATGGGGACAGTGTAGAGGGAGATTTACTCTGTATCTAACCCTGTGCTGTACCTGCCCTGGGAGTGTTTGATGGGGACAGTGTAGAGGGAGCTTTACTCTGTATCTAACCCCGTGCTGTACCTGTCCTGGGAGTGTTTGATGGGGACAGTGTAGAGGGAGCTATACTCTGTATCTAACCCCGTGCTGTACCTGTCCTGGGAATGTTTGATAGGGACGGTGTAGAGGGAGCTTTACTCTGTATCTAACCCCGTGCTGTACCTGTCCTGGGAGTGTTTGATGGGGACAGTGTAGAGGGAGCTTTACTCAGTATCTAACCCCGTGCTGTACCTGTCCTGGGAGTGTTTGATGGGGACAGTGTAGAGGGAGCTTGACTCTGTATCTAACCCCGTGCTGTACCTGTCCTGGGAGTGTTTGATGGGGACCGTGTAGAGGGAGCTTTACTCTGTATCTAACCCCGTGCTGTACTTGTCCTGGGAATGTTTGATAGGGGCAACGTAGAGGGAGCTTTACCCTGTATCTAACCCTGTGCTGGGAGTGTTTGATGGGGCAATGTAAAGGGAGCATTACTCTATGTTAAACCTGTGCTCTTGCTGCTCTGAGAGTGTTTGATGGGACAGTGTACAGGGACCTTTACCTTGTATCGAACCCCATGCTGGGAGTGTTTGATGGGACAGAGTACGGGGAGCTTTACCCTGTATCTAACCCCATGCTGGGAGTGTTTGATAGGACACTGTACAGGGAGCTTTACCCTGTATCTAACCCCATGCTGTGAGTGTTTGATGGGACAGTGTACAGGGAGCTTTACCCTGTATCTAACCCCATGCTGGGAGTGTTTGATGGGACAGTGTACAGGGAGCTTTACCCTGTATCTAACCCCATGCTGGGAGTGTTTGATGGGACAGTGTACAGGGAGCTTTACCCTGTATCTAACCCCACTCTGGGAGTGTTTGATGGGACAGTGTAGAGGGAGCTTTACTCTGTATCTAACCCCGTGCTGTACCTGTCCTGGGAGTCTTTGATGGGACAGTGTACAGGGAGCTTTACCCTGTATCTAACCCCATGCTGGGAGTATTTGATGGGGATAGTGTGAAGGGATCTTTACTGTGTATCTAAATTGCACTGTACCTGCCCTAGGAGTGTTTGACAAATTCCTGAGTAATTTTTGGTTTGACTTTGATTCTTCCACAGGCTGTTTGGAAACCGTTCTTACTGCTACGAGAGACTGAAGCAATATAGTCGAGCACTGAGTGATGCTCAGATTGCAGTGAACCTGAACCCATCATGGCCAAAAGGATATTTCAGGAAAGCGAGAGCATTAGCTGGAGTTAAGGTATCTTTCATCTCGGTTTTGCTCTGAAACTTTTGTGCCTGTAACAGAATACTTGGGGCTTATTCTGATCGTTATGGTTTTTGTGAACGCTGCTTCATTACACTTTGAGGCTTTGTACCCCTGCTATTGAGGGCAGTCGACTCCTCACATCCCCACGTTAATCCCTTCCCTTCTGTGTGATTGTTGCTGTGAACCCATACTCTACTGTTGCTTTTTATTAGGCCGCCATTCCTGGCTTCCTATTAAAAACTGGACCTTGGTCACTGGCCAGAACAGGTACTGTTGATCTGTCAGAACCTGAAACCCCAACTATCACCGAATGCTCATGGTCTTCGTATGTTGTGCCAAATCATGTTCTTTTCAACCAACCTTCAATGTCTGCTGTGAGTTGGTTGAAGAAGACCAATTTTGTGTATTGGTGAAAAAATAGACAGGCTGTCGAAGCGTTTCACCTTGCACTCATCAGGACAGGTGCAAAAATGCCAAATTTCAGAGAGCTACATGAGAAAAGGGTGCTGATTGATTTAGCAATGCCATGAGAACATACCAGGGAAATGTCTCGACCAGAGTCGGCTTGCCAATCAACCAGCAACCGTTTCTTGTGCAGTGTAAATTGTTGCTCGCTTTGAAATTTGGTATTCGTATGTCTGTCCTGATGAGTGCAAGACGTAAAGCTTCAATAACATGTCTCTCTTTTTCAGCAATATACAAGTTCTGTGCTACCAAGTGACCAAGACTATTTGTGTGTCATATTCTTCAGATATGGGGAATAATGATGGACCACTGCCCATCCCACATGGGGAGGGACCATGTGTATTGCCCATCTCTGGTTGTCCTTGGGGGCATTAAGAACCGATCCTGGAGGAGTGAAGCTGCGTGTAGACTGGAGTGGATAGGGATGGCAAGTTCCCTTCCCTGAAGGACATTAACAAAGCAGTTGGTCTTTGTGACAGTTTGACAACTTCACGGTCACTCTCCCTGGTGCCAGTCCCACAAACTACCAGATTTGCTGAATTCAAGTTTACAACTCGCCATGGTGGGATTTAAACTCATGACCTCCGGGATCGCTGCTTCAGTACGAGGACCTCACACTCCCACATCCCAATAACTTCTCACACAGAGGCTCCATCCCTTCCATCAGCCCTTACCATCTGATGAGTGGGACTAATTCCCTGTGCTTACACAAGCAATCATGCCTTTTTTTTATATCGCTGTCATTATAACCTCAGGCCTTTCCTTTCACATGCAGAGATATATAGAGGCCATAGAGGCTTTTCAGGAGGTGCTGAGAATTGATAGTTCCTGTAAAGATGCCGAATGTGAACTACTTCAAGTCCAGATGCAGCTAATGATGGTGAGTAATATAATGAGAGGCAATGAAGTGGTATATTTAAATAGGGATTAAAGGGGCAGTGGCCGCATAGATACAAAATTGAGAGATAGAAAGCATAGAGCAGCGGTGAATGGTCATTTTTCAGGCTGGAGAGAAATGCTGTTCCCCTGAGATTCTATTGGGACCACTGCTCCTTGTGATGTAGATTAATACCTGGGTATACAAGGCATTATTTCAAAGTTTGCAGCTGATATGGAACTCTGGATTCAGGTGAATAGTGAGGACTATAGCGACAGACCTCAGGAGGGGGCATTTGGACTGGTGAAATGGGCAGACTCGCGTCAGGTGAGATTTAAGGCAGAGGAGTGTGAAGTGTATGTCTTTTGGAAGAATGAGGAGAGCTGGCTGTAGGTACGGTTTCACAAATCCATGATGGCAAGAAAAGCTGGGAAGGCTTCTGTTTTAAAAAAAAAGCATATGGGTTTCTTGGCCTTTATTAATAGAAGCATGAAGTACAAAACGAGGAATATGGGGTGTGTGTAATGCGAGGGGCAGTGAATGTGGATGTGTATAATGGGAGGGGCAGAGAGTATGGGGGTGGATAATGGGAGGGGCGCTGAATACGGGTGTACAGGGGCAGTGTATACGATTGTGTGTGATGGGAGGGGCAGCAAGCGCCGGTGTTTCACAAGAGCTGAATGCTCCTTGTGTGAGCTGAGCTTGTCGCCTATGGTGATCCTGGACCTCAGCAATACCCGGAGTTGCTGATGACTGACTGTCCAGTGGCCCTGGCTGGGATAGCCTGTGTTCACCCTTGGATCCTGCATCTGCGAAGCCCCCCATTGTTGAGCAGCCAACATACAATGCCCACTTGCATATGAAGACTTGAGCAAAGTTTTAGGAGTTGCCCCCATGTAGAGGGACCCAGCAATCATCCATCCCTCTGGGAGGGATGAGGAGGGTAATAAATAGAGGATGTTGTTGAACCACAGCACTGTCCTTCAGTGTCTTCTGAGTCTGTTGGAAAGATAAATTAATTTGTTTTTGCCAAACCCCGCTGTTACAAGGCAAATGAAACAAGCACTTTCCAGACAGGGAAGTCTTCTAAACAGCAGTGAGACCGATGATGACAGTTCTGGAAATACTCGGTAGGCCTGTTAGCATCTGTGGAGAGGGCAAAAACGGTCAATGTTTCAGGCCGATGAACTTTCATCAAAGAAACCAAAATTTCCTTTCGTCCTATGAGGAAAGCGTCATCAACTTGGAACGTTAACCCGGTTTCTCTCTCTGCCGATGCTACCAGACCTGCTGAGCACATTTCCAGCATTTTTCTGTTTGTATTTCAGATTTCCAGCATCTGACGCATCTTACTTTTGCAGTTGAATGAATCTGATGAATTCTGGTTTAATGGGATAAATGTTTACTAGACTACTGGGAGAACTTAGGCATGGACTTGATGGAGCTAAATGGCTTCCTGTGCCATAAATAACTTTAACCCTGTGACTTTAATTCCGTAATAACCTTCAAAAAAATGGTGTTTCTCATCCACCTGAATCATGGAATGGTTACAGCACAGAAGGAGGCCACTCCACCCATCTCATCTGTGCTGCCTCTAGTACCACTCTCCCCCCCCCACCCCTCACCCCTCCTCACAACCTCTTTTCCCCATATCCCTACAAGTTTCCTTTCTTGAGATAACTGCCCAGTTCCCTTTCTAATACCCCAATTGAATCTTGCCTCTACCACACTCAGCTGGTGCATCTC
Source organism: Carcharodon carcharias (assembly GCF_017639515.1). NCBI lineage: Eukaryota > Metazoa > Chordata > Chondrichthyes > Lamniformes > Lamnidae > Carcharodon > Carcharodon carcharias. Next base: position 263,219,171 of record NC_054467.1, on the reverse strand, counting down.
ACATCTGAACCACGCACTGTGTGCAATTGTTATTTCCCAGGTCACCGTTGCTTCTTTTGCCTGTCACAAATCACCCTCTTGTTCGGTTCTAGATCCTTCCGCCAATGGGAACAGTTCTTCATATCTACTGTGTTCAGACCTGTCGTGATTTTAAACACCTCTATCAAATCTCCTCTTAATCTTCTCCAAGGAGAACAATCCCAGCTTCTCCAATTAATCTATGTAAATGGAGTTCCACGCCACATTCTTGTGAATCTTTTCTGCACTCTTTCTAACGCCTTCATATACCTCCTAAAGTGTGGTGTCCAGAACTGGATGAAATACTCCATTTGAGGCCAAACCAGTGCTTTATACAAGTTTAACATAGCTTCCTTGCTTTTACACTATGTGCCCCTATTAATAATGCCTAAGATAACTGTGCTCTCAACCTGTCCTGCCACCTTCAATGACATATGGACATAGAAACCCAGGTCCCTTTGCTCCCACTCCCCCCTTATAATGGTACCCTTTACTTTATGTTGCCTCTCCTCATTTTTCCTACCAAAATGTATAACTTCACGCTTTGCTGCATGAACTTTCATGTGCCACATGTCTGCCCATTCCACCAACCTATCTGTGTCCTATCACTGTCCTCCGCAATATTTACAAGTTTTATATTATCTATAACTTTTGTAATTGTGCCCAATGTACCAAGATCTAGTTCATATGTTAAGAAAAGCGGTGGTCCTAACATTGATCCTTGATAATGCCACTATAAACCTTTCTCCAGTCGATAAAACAACTATCCACCACTACTCGCTGTTTCCTGACACTCAGCCAATTTTGTATCCCTGCTGCTTCAGTCCCTTTTGTTCCATGGGTCCTACCTGTGCTGAGAAGTCTCTAATGTGTCATTTTATCAGATACCTTTTCGAAGTCCACATGCACTCCATCAACCGCGTTACCCATGTCAACCTTTTATCCCATCAGCCAACTCTATGAGCAAGTTAGTTCAGCACGATTTGCCCTTAACAAATCTGTGCTGGCTTTCCTTAATTAATCCACATTTGTCCTGTTAGTTTTTGTCCTGGATTATTATTTCTAGAAGCTTCCCCACCACCGAGATTCAGTTGACTGGGCTGTATTTGCTGGGTGTATCCTTGCACTCATATATGAACAAGGGTGTAAAATTTTCAATTCTCTGGCCCTCTGGTGCCGCCCTGTATCTAAGGAGGATCGGAAGATCATGGCCAGTGTCGCCACAATTTCCACCCTTGCCTCAGTATCCTTGGATACATCTTGTCCGGCCCGGTATCTTAGCAATTTTAAGAATAACCAGCCTATCTTAATACCTCCTCCTTAGCAATTATTAGCCTTGTTTGATAGACAGCCCCTCCTGACAATGCAGCACTTTCTGAATGCACTGCACCGGAGTGTCAGCTTGGATTTTTTTTTTTTGCCAGAGTCTCTGGAGTGGGATTTGAAGCCATGTTTCCTGAAGCCCAACTACCTGAGCTAAATGCTAGCATAACCCCAACCTGTATTGATAAAGCACCTTGAAAGGTCTGTGCTCCACTCGTTATGTATTGAAGTGGTGTTTATGTAGGCTGGTGTTATCTTGGAGCTGTTTGTAGGCGGTAGACACGTTGCACTCACTTATCACCCCTGAGAAAACTGAGTGGGGCTGTTCTTTAAGCTGCGACTCCTGATCCCTCTCCCTTCCTATTTAATATTGAAACCTGTTGTGTGTTTTGAATTTGCAGGAGCGAGGTTTTACTCAGCAGCAGTGTGAAGAGATTCTAAGTAAATATGGAAGCTTAGAACAAGTACTATTGTCTTCAGGTGAGAACCTTGCTTGTTACGTTACCTGTCTGTCTGGCTGATCCCTCTCGTCTGTCGGTAGCAACAGCTTGTACTTACATAGCACCTTTAGCATAAAATGCCCTAAGGCACTTCACAGGTGTGCTTTCAAATAAGGTAGGCCTTAAGCTGTGTCCTTAAGGTGCTGAGTGAGGTAAAGGGCATTAGGGAGGAAATTCCAGAGCTTAGGATCTGGGTAGTTGAATGCATGAAGTAATTAAAATCAGGATGCTCAAGGGCTCAGAATTGGAGGAGTGAGGCCAGGCAGGGATTTAAAACGAGGATGAGGATTTTAAAATCGAAACTTAACCAGGAGACAGTGTAGAGCACTGAGCACTAGGGTGTGATGGGTGAATGCCCCATTGTGACAGTAAGAGTATGGGTAACCAACCTGGAGTGAGGTGGAATATTCAACTCCAGAGGTACGGCTGAAGGTTTTGTGAGTCCTGATGGACTTCACTCTAAGGTCTTGGCTAGTGAAATAGCTGATGCAGGCAAAATACTGCAGATGCTGGAAATCTGAAACAAAAATAAAAAGTGCTGGAAAATCTCACCAGGTCTGACAGCATCTGTGTGGAGAGAAAGACAGTTAACATTTCGAGTCCGTATGACTCTTCAGAACTAAAGAGAAGTAAAAATGTGGTGAAATATATCCTGTATAAGGGGGGTGGGATAGGTGAAGCTGGATAGAGGGTCAGCGATGGATGGAGGCAAAGGAGAGATTGCAGAAGATGTCATAAACAAAAGGTCGAAGGGGTGTTAAAGGTGGTGATACTGGCTAAAGGAGGTGTTAATGGTGACATTAAGAGTAGGAAGCAGGATGAGCAAGTGACATATGGCCCTAGTCGGGGGGAAAAAACATCGAAATATTATCTGAAAGGTGGGGATAAAACAATGAATGAAAATGGAAATAACTTAAAAAAAAATAATAAAAATAGGTGGGAAAAAAAATATATATATATATATCTCAATTAAAAGATAAAAATGAATATTTGACAAAGGAGGATCAGAAAGGGGTGAGGATGGAGGAGAGAGTTCATGGTCTGAAGTTGTTGAACTCAATGTTAAGTCCAGAAGGCTGTAAAGTGCGTACTCGGAAGATGAGGTGCTGTTCCTTCAATTTGCATTTAGCTTCACTGAAATGGCAAAAGACAGGGAGGTCTGGGTCATGCTTGTGGACAGACCGAAGGTGTTCTGCAAAGCGGTCACCCAGTCTGCGTTTGGTCTCTCCAATGTAGAGGAAACCGCATTGGGACCAGCGAATAATGTGGACCAAATTGAGCAAGTGAAATGCTGCTTCAATTGAAAGGAGTGTTTGGGCCCTTGGAGGGGGGGAAGTAAAGGGGCAGGTGTTGCACCTTCTGTGATTGCATGTGAAGGTGCTGTGGGAGGGGGTTGATGTGCTGGGGATGATGGAGGACCAGGGTGTCCCGGAGGGAACGATCCCTACGGAATGCTGCCAGGGGGGTGAAGGGAAGATGTGTTTGGTGGTGGCATCATGTTGGAGTTGGCGGAAATGGCGGAGGATGATCCTTTGAATGCGGAGGTTGGTGGGGTGATAAGTGAGGACAAGGAGGATCCTATCATGGTTCTGGGAGGGAGAGGAAGGTGTGAGGGCAGAGGCGCGGGAGATGGGTCGGACACGGTTGAGGGCCCTGTCGACCACCGTGGCTGGGAAACCTCGGTTAAGGAAGAAGGAAGACATGTCAGAAGCACTATTTTGGAAAGTGGCATTATTATAACAAATTCGACAGAGGCGAAGGAACTGAGAGAATGGGATGGAGGAGTGTGAGGAGTTGAAGTCGAGGTAGCTGTGGGAGTCGGTAGGCTTGTAATGGATGTTGGTGGACAGTCTATGACCAGAAATTGAGACAGAGGTCAAGGAGGGGGAGGGAAGTGTCAGAGATGGACAACGTGAAAATGATGGAGGGGTGGAAATTGAAGCAAAATTAATACATTTTTCCAGGTCCAGATGAGAGCATGAAGCAGCACCGAAACAGTCACCGACGCACTGGAGAAAGAGTTGTGGGAGAGGACCTGAGTAGGATTGGAGCAAGGGATGTTCCACAAACCTCGTAAAGAGACAGGCATAACTGGGGACTGAGCTCACTTGCCATACTTTTTTGTTTTTATTTAAAAGACTATTTCCTTAAATTTAGACCCTGCTCTGCTCACTGAAGTCTCGCTGCTTACAGCCCCGCTCTGCTCAGAGTTGGATACATATCGCTGTTCCTTCACTGTCGCTGGGTCAAAATCCTGGAACTCCCTCCCTAACAGCACTGTGGGTGTACCTACACCACATGGACTGCAGCGGTTCAAGAAGGCAGCTCACCCACCACCTTCTCAAGGGCAATTAGGGATGGGCAATAAATGCTGGGCCCAGCCAGTGAAGCCCATGTTCCATGAATGAATAAAAAAAAAATAAAGGCTGGACAGACTAGGCTTGTATCCGCTGGAGTTTAGAAGAGTAAGAGGCGATTTGATTGAAACATATAAGATCCTGAGGGGTCTTGACAGGGTGGATGTGGATAGGATGTTTCCTCTTGTAGGAGAATATAGAACTAGGGGCCACTGTTTAAAAATAAGTGGTTGCCTATTTAAAACAGGGATGAGGCAAAATCTTTTCACTCAGAGGGTCGTGAGTCTTTGTAACTCTCTTCCTGGAAAGGCAGTGTAAGCAGAGTCTTTGAATATTTTTAAGGCAGAGGTGGATAGATTCTTGCTAAGCAAGGGGGTGCTAGGTTATCGACTGTAAGCGGGATGCAGATTTCAGGTTACCATCAGATCAGCCGTGATATTAAACGGCGGAGCAGGCTCGAGGGGCTGAATGGCCTGCTCCTCCTCATTCGTATGTTTTGGATGTTGGGCTGCTTCCAGCTGTCTCAGTGGATAGAAGAGGGGTGGAGACTTGGCAAAGCTATTGGGAATTGCAGCGGGCTAGGAGGAGGGAAGATTGGAAGCTCGGACTAAGTGAAAGTCTATTGGTGAGTTCGAGTCCGCTCACAGCCTCACCATTGGAGGTTAATGTAAGTGTACCATGCAAAGGAGGCCATTCGACCCATCATATCCCTTTGACCCCATAAATTGTCTTTGAACATTAATTGTTGAACCTACTTCAGCATCTCTGAACAGTTTAATTTTGTTCACTGCCTCTACTCTCTTCCATCTTTATTTCAGCTCCAAAACCCCGAAACAGCCATATTAACACAAGCGTATATGTATCGGATGAAGACGATAAGGACTTTGTACGTGTGAAAAAATCCAAAAATAAACCTGCCTCACTGTTAGTGCAGCCACAGCTGCAGCAGCCAAGGTAAGTGCAGCATCTGTTTAGAGCGACACCCTTCATAGTCATTTGGGCAAGGGTATTGAGGGTTACCGAACCAAGGCAGATATCTTGACTTAAGATACACATCAGCAATGATCTAACTGAATGGCACAACAGGCATGAGGGGCTGAATGGCCTCCTGTTGTTCCCCTGTACCCAGTCACAGTTTCATCATCATAGAAAGTATCTGTAACTCTCTTTTGCAGAACATAAGCCAAGTGATGCAGTTGTAGATGCACAGAAAGGAGACCATGCAGCCTGTGATGCCTGCTGCCTGTCCTCCTCTTGCCACAGTTTACCGCTGCGCCCCCATCTCAGTGGGTATGTTACCGGACTAGCAATCTAGAGGTCCAAACTAATGCTCTGGGGACATGGGTTCAAATCCCACCATGGCAGCTGGTGGAACTTAAATTCAATTAATAAAATATGGAATTGAAAAGCTAATCTCAGGAACGGCGATCATGAAACTGTCACCAATTGTCATGGAAACCCATCTGGCTCACTAATGTAAAATAAAAATAGAAAATGCTGGAAAAATCTCATCAGGCCTGACAGCATCCGTGGAGAGAGAAACAGAGTTAATGTTTCGAGCCTGTATGACCCTGCTTCGGAGCAGCTTCACTAAGGCCCTTGTGGAAAGGAAACCTGCCGCCCTTACCTGGTCTGGCCTACACGTGACTTCAGACCCACAGCAATGTGGTTGGCTCCTAACTGCCCTCTGAAATGGCCTCGCAAACCACTCCGTTCAAGGACAGTAGGGGTGGGCAACAAATGCTGGCCTTGCCAGCGCCACCCACATCCCATGAAAGAGTAAAGAAAAAAGCTCGAACCCTATTACCCTGCCTTTTCCCCGTTTCCCACAATATTTGTCTTCAAGTCTTAAATGCTTTAACTGTTAAGGAAGTCAAAAAATAAACTTTCCCATTCGCTGATGGTACAAGGACTAGTGGACACAGATTTAAGGCTTTGGGCGAGAGATGTGGGGGAATGTGAGGACAAACCTTTTTATACAGTGAGCAGTAATGACCTGGAACACACACTGTCCATCAGGTAGCTGGAAACAGAGTTGATTAATGATTTCAAAAGGAAATTGGATGAGCAATTGAAGGGAATTAACTGGCTGTAGGGACCAAACAGGAGAGTGGAACCTGGACAATATCCAGGGTTGGGCTCATAAGCGGCAAGTAACATTTGCGCCACAGAAGTGCCAGGCAATGACCATCTCCAACAAGAGAGAATCTTAACTATTGCCCCTTGACATTCAATGATATTACCATTGTTGAATCTCCCATCATCAACATCCTGATGGTTACCATTGACCAGAAACTGAACTGGACTAGCCATATAAATACCGTGGCTACAAGAGCAGGTCAGAGGCTAGGAATCGTGCGACCCCCCCCCCCCCCCCCCCCCCCCCCCAAAGCCTATCCACCATCTACAAGGTACAAGGCGTGTGATGGAAGAATCTCCACTTGCTGAGTGCAGCTCCAACAACACCCAAGAAGCTGGATACCTTCTTTCGCTTCATCTTTTCCCCCTTGTGGGAATGTACCTCGACTGTACCCAAACTACCTCCTCTTTCAAGGTAGCCTGTTGTTCCGTTACAGTTTGGCCTGCTACTCGTTAATTCCAATTTACCTGGGCCAGATCTGTTCTCGCCCCATTAATTATTTTTACTCTTGATTTCGCCTTGTCCCTTTCCGGAACCAATCTAGACCTTACGATGCAATGATCACTGTCCCCTAAATGTTCCCCTACTGACACTTGATCCACTTAGCCCACCTCATTGCTGAGAACCAAATCCAGCAATGCCTCCTTCCTCTGGCCTGGAAACACACTGATGTAGAAAATTCTACCTAACACTTTAGAAACTCTTCCTCCTGTTTGCCCTTACATTATTACTATTCCAATCTATATTATGATAATTAAAGTACCCCATTATATATATCTATCCCACTATTGGTGGCCTATAGAATGAACCCAGCAGTATAATGGCACCCGTATAGCTTCTTAACTCTAACAAAATAGATGCTGCCCTTCGTCACTCTCTAGCACTGTAATATTCTCCTAAATCGTTACTGCCAGCACTCCTCTTTCCTTCCTTATTTTCCCTGAATATCTTGTTATCCTGGAATAGTTAGTACCCAGTGCTGCTCTTTTTTGAGCCGGGTCTCCGTTATAGTCACAGGATCATATTTTCACTTGGCTACCCGTACGTGTAGTTCACCAACCTTACCTACCACACGCCATTCGTTCACATAACATGCACTGTACAGCTAATTTAGAAATTAGTGCATTCCCTATTACTCTGACCAGACGTAACTTCTTAGTATTTTTTGATTCTAGTGCTATCTGCCTTGCCCAATCCTTTGCACACCTTGGCAACGCTCCCCAGCCCCTCCCCCCACCCCACCACCCCTCTGATATTACCTCCTGGTTCCTGTCCCTTTGCCAAGCTGGTTTCAACATTTCCCAGTCGCACCAGGATATTGGTCATGGCCCAGTTTTGTATATTCATATTTTTAATCTCTCTCTGCCTGTGTTGTCTGTGTTAAATATGTTTGATCTCTCTTTCCTTTGTGCTGTTACACTCTGGTTCAGGTTCCTTTTTGTGTTCAAATTGTAACGTCGGAAGTCTTGTGTTTTTCAGGGAATTGTTTCCGATCTGGATTGGGAACGTAACCACTCGAATTACTGAAGAAGCATTGCGCACAAAGTTTGAAACGTGAGTCACTTAATTAGATGCTGGAAGCAACGGATTGCGGAAGGCACCGGAGTTAGGGATAGGGCTTTATCGCACGGCGGGCTCGCAAAAATATTAGTGCCGCAGCTGGTCTGTAAATCTGCTCCCTGTGTGGTTATAAGATCATCGCTACGATCTTGTCTGTGGGCTGGAGGAGGGGGCTTTGTTCCAGATTCCAGCCCAGCAGACTGAATTGGTGCCCCACTTCAGGAAAGATCTCTTGAGAATCATTCAGGGGCTGCTTGCCTGCTGGGTGAAGCGGCATCACGGAACCCCCAGACCTTGGCTCAGAGGCGGTGTTTAAGGGGCGGAATCGGTAGTTTGGGGAAAGAGTCGCTCTTGGCTGGCCTTCCTACTTTAACAAGAGTTGTAAAGTAAAGTATCCTGACTAGCATGTGGCCGGCAGGAGTTAAGCAAGAGGATCCTGGTGTCCTAGATAGATTCCTGAGTTTGAACCTTGGTAGCGGCACCAGCACTGGCTTGACCTTAAGATAAAAGCAAAAAACTGTGGATGCTGGAAATCCCGAAACAGAAACAGAAATACCTGGAAAAACTCAGCAGGTCTGGCAGCATCTGCGCGTAGGAGCACAGTTAACGTTTCGAGTCCAAATGACCCTTCTATTTGTACTTAGTTCTGTTGTTAGTCCTGCTGTTCTGGCTTGACATTATGTCCTCTACTGTTCCAAGCCGCTTCTCCCTGCAGGAGAGGTGTAGAGCTGCCTCCTCCCACTCTTCCCCTCTCCAAAGAGTCACGTTTGTAGGCCTGGGCGGGGAGTGACCAACTCCTTTGTTTAATTTATTGGAACAATAGCCCGAGTTTGCTGAAAATTCCTTTGTGTTGCCACTGCAGTGTTGGAATCATACACAGCATCCGAATGCTTCAAGATCGCTTTTGTGCCTTCATTAACTTCACGACCAAACAGGGAGCGGAGCGTGCCATTGCGGAGTTACAGGTAACGGAGCGTACGGACTGTTTCTGGCAGGTGCACCGTCAGGACTGTCCTCCTGCTGTGCTTTCCTGAGTAAAATGTTTTGATATAAAACTCCCAAGGTGGAGTTGCATTACTTGCCAAGGTCCGAGCAGTGAAAAAAAATTGTTTGTCATGAAGAAGCAGTGTGTTCACCCCTCTGGAGTAACTTGGAATGTCCTCACCACCAGTGGGAGCTGCAGTGATGGAGAATGTAGAGGACGAGCAAAGGCCTGAGTGAAGGTTCTGGCTGACCGCCAGCACCAGACAAGACATCTTCAATGAGTGGCAGTCCCGGCTCATTGCTGTGAGCTGTACTGTACCTTACTCACGGTGACTGCATTAGCCTGTTCCTACTCCGGCTCTAGTTCTCTTCTTTCTGTTCCGGATTGCCTGAATACAGGAGGTTCAAGCCCGTGGAGGAGTCAGCAGGGTCACTAGTTTCCCGGTTCCCCGCTCTGCCGGGGGTTGCAGTGATTTATGGGACAGCTCCACACAGAGGAGGATTCAGTATTACTGGGAGGGCAGGCAAGAGGGGAAGATGGGAAGATGGGAGGCGGGAGGGCGGGGGAGGGGTGGGCGGGAGACGGGAGGGCGGGGGAGGGGTTGGGGGAGACGGGGGAGGGGTGGGCGGGAGACGGGAGGGCGGGGGAGGGGTGGGCGGGAGACGGGAGGGCGGGGGAGGGGTTGGGGGGAGGCGGGGAGGGGTGGACGGGAGGGTGGGGGAGGGGTTGGTGGGAGGGCGGGGGAGGGGTGGACGGGAGGGTGGGGGAGGGGTTGGTGGGAGAGCGGGGGAGGGGGTGAGCGGGGGAGGGGTGGGCGGTAGACGGGAGGGCGGGGGGGTTGGCGGGAGGGTGGGGGAGGGGTTGGGGGAGACGGGAGGGCGGGAGAGCAGGGGAGGGGTTGGCGGGGGAGGGGTTGGCGGGAGATGGGAGGGTGGGGGAGGGGTTGGGGGAGACGGGGGAGGGGTGGGCGGGAGACGGGAGGGCGGGGGAGGCGGGGAGGGGTGGACAGGAGGGCGGGGGAGGGGTTGGTGGGAGAGCGGGGGAGGGGTGGGCGGGAGAGCAGGGGAGGGGTTGGAGGGAGGCGGGGGAGGGGTGGACGGGAGGGCGGGGGAGGGGTTGGTGGGAGAGCGGGGGGAGGAGTGGGCAGGAGGGCAGGGGAGGGGTTGGTGGGAGGCGGGGGAGGGGTGGGCGGGAGACGGGGGAGGGGTGGGCGGGAGGGCGGGGGAGGGGTGGGCGTGAGGGCGGGGGAGGGGTGGGCGGGAGGCGGGGGAGGGGTGGGCGGGAGAGCGGGGGAGGGGTGGGCGGGAGGCAGGGGGGTGGGTGGGAGGCGGGAGAGCGGGGGAGGGGTTGGCGGGAGGCAGGGGAGGGGTTGGTGTGTGGCAAGGAGGTGGCGAGAGGCAGGGTGGGTCGAAGGGGCGGGAGGACGGGGGTGGGGCGTGTCAGGGCACGAGGGCGAGGGGCTGGCTGCAATCTTGGAAGGTGGGTGGAAGGGATGGCAGGAGTCGAGGGATGTGGCTGGCAAGAGACTGGAGTGCGGACGGCAGGAGATTGGTGTGTGGTGAGGGGGGGAATGGTGGGGGAGGGGACGGCGGGGTACTGGAGGGTGTGGGAGAGGGTGTTGGGGGACTGGAGCGTGGAGGGAGGGGATGGTGTTGGTCTTGGGACCCGTAGGCCTAGGCCATTTAACCCCTGTTGTCTGTCCTGCCATTCAGTGAGATCGTGGCTGACCTGTGAATTAAGTCCATTGTTTTTTAGTTTAAAAACAGAGTTGAGGGCCGGCACAGGGGTTAGTCAGGAACTGGAGGATGCGGGCTTGCACTGGCAGACTGGTGTGGGTGGGTGTCTCTGGAAATCAGGTGGCAGCTGGACACAGGTAGGATGGAGAGCAAGATGCGGTGAGAGACCAGAATGTCAGAGGAAGGCAGGAGAAAGGGGGAGGGCACGATGCTGAACTTTGACAGAACTAAAACTTGCGCTGTTTGAAGGATGGACTGCGGTACGTGAGGAGCAGAGTGCGGCAGGATAAGGGACAGTAGTGACGGTCACTATCAGGAGTTAGAGAGCAAAAGGGGACAAGAGATGAATCAGCTCAGAGGAGCCTCCCAGAGGTGGAAACATTTTCAAGGATGGAGTTCAGAGATATCGAGGGAAAAAGAAGCATTTGTCCCTAGAGAGGAATCATTCAGCAGTGAGGCCAAGAGTCAATAGCTGGAGAACGGAGCCGTCAGCAGTGGGAGAATAAGGAATTGCGCTGGAGATCAGAGGAGATAGTGAGGACACGAGCGTCAGTAGATGGAGACAATGCAGCTAGCAGAACTTGCAAGAAAGGCTGTTTGAAGTTTGCTCCATGCCGTGTCTGAGTTTGCTGCTGCTCCACTGATTGCTCTCCCTCCTTTCCACAGGGTACTGAACTTGAAGGCACCAAGCTGGTGATTCGCCATCCTGACAATAATTATAAAAACCTTGGAGCAGCCAAGACGGCTGCTCCAGCCGTTAAACCTTCACTTGTGTAAGTAGCGCTTGTGTACTGTGCCCTCTGCTGCTGCAAACTCTTCCCAGACCAGGGGCAGATGGGATCTGACGCTCACTGTAGATTCACTAGCAACACCGCTGACCCCCACACATCTATTGCGATTTGTTCAACCCCACCACCCACCCACCTGCCCCTCCATTCCTGCCTCCCATTCTCCATCCCGCCCCCCCCCCCCCCCCCCCCCCCCCCCCCCCGGCGACTAACTGATCTCTCACTCACACCTCCAACAGGGAGAAGGTGAAAATCCCACCCACCATAGAGTGCCATTTCTGGAGGAACATCGGCTGCGTCTACGGAGACAAGTGTCGCTTCCGGCACATTCCACAGCACAAAGGCGTGGACAGCAAGGTCTCTCAGAATTAAACATCGACCAGGCGCACGTACCTTTATTTATATTTCAAAAGAAGACCCCCCTCGCCCCAAGTTGTGACAACGAGGCGGTGCCAGATAACGGACTGCGATAACTAACGGATCAGTGAACAGAACGAGTGATGTACAATAGAGGATGTTGCTGTCTCCTCGACTGCGGTAGAGCCGTTTTTGCAATCATGTCTGCGAGAGACAAGCAAGGACACTTTTGAGTTGGAAAATGAACTTTAAAAGTCTTTCCGCCGAATGTGGAGGAGAGCAGGAGTTACAAGGAGGGGTTCCACGTGTGAAGGAGCAGGGTTTCCAGTGCTGTTTGTACAAAGAGTGATTGAACATTCCCAAGGCACACGGGCCAGAGGTTCAGGACTGCAATGTGGCAGTCATCTCTTCAGTGGATCTCTGGAGCGTAAGCACGAGTCTGCAGGCATTGCAAGTTCCCCCCACCCGCCTCTGGGATTAAATGGTGCAGCCTGGGTGCCCTTCCAATGGACAGCCTTGACCACAAGTGGCCCATGCTTACTGTACTTGGTCTCGTGGTTAGAGGAGTTGGGGGGGGGGTGCGTGGAGATCACTCGTCACCTGCCCTCCTGCTGTGGGAGGCCTGACTGGATTTAGTGCTCGTCCCTTCTCTGACAGAAGGAACCCAGGTAATGGAATGCTATTTGGAGGCAGAGCTATCCCAACCTCCCTACAGAATGTGGGAAGGGCTTTGCATTTTAATATTTCCTCCTGTGGGGAGTGTTCCTGGCTTGGTTAAAAGCCCCAAATCAGGAATGAGCTGTTTGGCGGGTTGTGGGGGGGGAAGGGGGAGGGTGGAATCAGACTATTCCTGAAAATGTCACCCTCCAGCATGGAATACTGTCGTGATGATCACCCTCTGCAGAACGGACAGAGTGAGCTCTGTGAATTCAATGTGCTGTCAAACCTCCTGTCCACACTGTCTTGGTGTGCCTCGGGCGTTTAAGTTGAAAGTTGTTCTCGGAGCTGCTGGCTGTGGGCTTGCTCCTGGAGACAGTTTCCGCGCTGCGATCCCACCTTGTTCAACGCTGCCTCAACTCCTGGTCTTTGTGTTGCCATACCTGCAGTTGTGCCGATTGATTCCATAAACCATGTCTACAAATGTGTTTAAGGGTTGAGGGGGTGGGGGGGGGAGGGGGTTTGTTTTGAACCTGCTCTCTGCTCCCTATTGTGCCATATTGGAGGCATTGCACTCTGATGATTGTTAAAATGTTGCACCCTGTAATAAATTAGCTGATTTTACCTTTTATAAAATGCACAATGCCTTTATTTATATATATATATATGATATATATATATATATAAAAAAAATCAAGTTTCTATAACAGGATACGAAATGATTGGAGGAAAATGAGCAGTGCCAGAGACTGCAAATATATGTCCAGATAAAATCCCACTCAGACTCTTGTATACTTCGTCTCTTCCTTTACCAGCCTTGGCTCCTGACACACACCTCAATACAGCATGGTGAGCCACACATAACGCTGACACATTGGCTATTGGTTATCCTGAGAATCCTACAAGTCAGCACCAGGTCACTTTAGACTTGATGGATACACAGGTTGATACTGGTTAGTGAGGGTGTTTCTAAAGATCGGCTCCTTAAACTCACGAGCAAAGTTTTTTTTTTAAACTTGCTGGCTGAAATGACTTCACCGAGGTTTCTAAAGACTCTGCTAATGAGAAACTTTGTTCTATTTCCAATTGATTTTCAAGTTATCCTGTATTGTTTCAGTCTGTCAGACCCAACTCTTGCTGCCAGCCTTCTCCCTACAACCATTTCTGGAGAGTGGGCAAACGTCACAGTGTATTCCTCCTGCTCAAACCTCGGCATGTGGAAAGGAGATTGATTCAGTGCTCGGGTAATAATGACTCCAGCTGAGGTGGAGCAAGTTGGGAGAACAGGTTGGTCTCAGATTGTGCATCTGGTGGCAGGAAGATGGTCAGTCCTTGCAGTGCTTGTGGTGTGGGGGGTGGAGATGGTCAGTCCATGCAGTGCTTGTGGTGGGGGGGAGGTGGAGATGGTCAGTCCATGCAGTGCTTGTGGTGGGGGGTGGGGGTGGAGATGGTCAGTCCATGCAGTGCTTGTGGGGGGGGTGGAGATGGTCAGTCCATGCAGTGCTTGTGGTGTGGGGGGTGGAGATGGTCAGTCCATGCAGTGCTTGTGGTGGGGGGGGTGGAGATGGTCAGTCCATGCAGTGCTTGTGGTAGGGGGTGGGAGATGGTCAGTCCATGCAGTGCTTGTGGTAGGGGGTGGGAGATGGTCAGTCCATGCAGTGCTGGTGGTGGGGGGGGTGGAGATGGTCAGTCCATGCAGTGCTGGTGGTGGGGGGGGGTGGAGATGGTCAGTCCATGCAGTGCTTGTGGTGCGGGGGGTGGAGATGGTCAGTCCATGCAGTGCTTGTGGTGGGGGGTGGGAGATGGTCAGTCCATGCAGTGCTTGTGGTGTGGGGGGTGGAGATGGTCAGTCCATGCAGTGCTTGTGGTAGGGGGTGGGAGATGGTCAGTCCATGCAGTGCTTGTGGTGGGGGGGGGGGGTGCGGGGTTGGGGGGGAGGTAGATGGTCAGTCCACGCAGTGCTTGTGGTTGGGGGGGTAGGTGGTCAGTCCATGCAGTGCTTGTGGTGGGGCGGGGGGGAGATGGTCAGTCCATGCAGTGTTTGTGGTGGGGTAGGAGATGGTCAGTCCATGCAGTGCTTGTGGTGATTGGAGGGAGGGGTAGGAGATGGTCAGCCAACGCAGTGCTTGTGGTGGTTGGGGGAGGGAGGGGTGGGGCAGGGGAGGAGATGGTCAGCCCATGCAGTGTTTGTGGTGGGGTAGGAGATGGTCAGTCCATGCAGTGTTTGTGGTGGGGTAGGAGATGGTCAGTCCGTGCAGTGTTTGCAGTGGGTGTGAAACAGGAACATAACAAATAGAAGCAGGAGTAGCCCATTTGGCCTTTCAAGCTTTCAAACAGATCATGGCTTATCGTCTACCCCTTATCCCATTCTTCCCACTCCCCTCAAATCCTTGGTGCCATTGGTATCCAGAAATCTATTGCCTTCTGTCTTGAACATGCTCAATGACTGATCTTCCACAGCCCTCTGGGGTAGGGAATCCCAAAGATTTACCACACTGAGTGAAAAAATTCCTGCTCCTTACAATCTCTGGGGGCAATGGTGATGTAGTGGTAGCGTCACTGGACTGGTAATCTAGTGGCCTAGTAACCGAGGCTAATCCTCCAATTAATAACATTTGGAATTGAAAGCTAGCCTCAGTAATGGTGAAACATTGATTGTTGTAAAAACCCATCTGGTTCACTAATGTCCTTTAGGGAAGGAAATCTGCTGTCCTTACCTGGTCTGGCCTTCATGTGACTCCAGACCCATAGTAATGTGGTTGACCCTTAACTGTCCTCTGAAATGGCCTAGCAAGCCACTCAGTTCAAGGGCAGTTGGGGATGGGCAATAAATGCTGGCCTTGGCAGTGACACCCACATCCCATGAAAGAATTTTAAAAAAATAGCCTGCCCCTTATTCTGACACTGATCCCTGGTTCTCAACTCACCAGCCAAGGGAAACATTTACCCTGTCAAGCACTGTAAGAATTTTGTAAGCTACAATGAGATCACTTCTCATTCTCTGAAATTGTTGCACTATCTCTTCAATCTTTCCTCATAAGACAATCCCACCATCTCAGGAATCTTTGTTGCACTCCCTCTATGGCAAGTATATCCTTCCTTCGATAAGTAGGCTAAAACTGTACACAATACTCCAGGTAAGGTCTCACCAAGGCTCTATACAATTGCAGCAAGACATCTTTACTCCTGTACTCAAACCTCATTGCAATGAAGGCCAACATACCACTTGCATATTAGCTTTCAGTGACTAGTGACCAAGAACACCCCTTTGGACATCAACACCTTCCAACCTCTCACCATTTAAGAAGTATTTTGCCTTTGTTTTCTCTACCAAAGTGAACTTCACACTTATTCACTTTATTTTCCATCTGCTATGCTCTGGCCCAATCACTTGGCCTGTCCAAGTCTGCTTGAAGCCCCCTTACGTCCTCCTCACAACTTACATTCCCACCTAGTTTTGTGTCATCATCAAATTTGGAAATATTACATTTGGTCCCCACATCCAAATCATTTTTATAGATTGTGAACAGCTGTGGCCCAAACACCGATCCTTGTGGTACCCCACAGCTAACAGCCTGTCACCCTGAGAATGACCCGTTTATTTCTTCTTTGTTTTCTGTCTGTTAGGGATGGAGCAATGGTCAGTCCAGTCAATGTTTCCAAGAGACAGTGGCTTTTGTGGCACTTTGTCAATCTGAGTCTGACCATTTGCCTGTTGGCCATCTGCCTTCACTTGTGGAGCTACAGTGGGCAGCATGAGTTTCTGACCAGTCCATGTTTCAGACAAGAGCGTGGTCTAAGCTGAAGCGGCGTCAATCACTTCCATTGATTCTTGTGTTTGACTTTGGTGAAGTGAGATGGCCCTTCATGAGACCAACTCTCCCTCAGTATGCTCATTAAGAAGTTGCTATGGGATCAGACTATTCCCTATAACAGCTTCCCTGTGCACATTCCAAACACATGACCACTACCATCTAGAAGGACAAGGGCAGCAGATAAGTGGGAACACCACCACCTGGAGATTCCCCTCCAAGTCACTCACCATCCTGACTTGGAAATATATCGCTGTTCCTTCACTGTCGCTGGGTCAAAATCCTGGAACTCCCTCCCTAACAGCACTGTGGGTGTAGCTACACCACATGGACTGCAGCGGTTCAAGAATTCAACTCTCCACCACCTCGAAAGCAGTTAGGGATGGGCAATAAATGCTGGCCCAGCCAACAAAGCCCATGTCCCGTGAATGAATTTCAAAAAAATTCCATCACATCTAGCCCAGAGGATCATGCACGTATGTAGGAATGTATATATGTGTTGACACCCATTTTTTTCCAGCCAAGGCATTCTGAACCAAGGCAATGGTTTGGGTGGATGTCCTGTCCACTAGAGGCTTAACCTAAGCTGGGTTCATGGAGAAAGACCTTCGCCCTCCTGGCCCAAAAGGACTGTTGTCCAGGCTGAAGTAGGATCAATAATTGACATGTGCCCCATGTATCTTCAAGATTTCCTGCCTTGTTCCCATGGAAAGAGTTCAACTACAACACCACTGTGCTGTACTTTCAGAATGCCTGGAACAGACTCTCCAGCCCAATGATGCTATTCGTTGCCATTAATGAAGATATGGAATAGGACAGGTGAGAGCTTCAGGAGGGAGGCAACGATCCCAGACCCAAATAAAACCCAATTGTTCCCAGCAACTTTGAAGGCTGAGCGAGCCATTGAGTGAAATGTTTTAAAATCAATAAAGCAAGTTTCTCTGAATTGTATCGCACTCCACAATATCATCCTCTATGTGCCTCATGAGAGCAGCTTCAGTCTGATGTCAGCTGTGGATAGCACCTGTGTCTCAGTCAGGAGGTCGCTCGCTCAAGCTCTCACTCCAGAGATTTGAGACAGTTCTAAATCGGCATTTCAGTGCAGTACTGGGAGAGTGCTGCACTGCCAGGTTAGGGTTAAACCATGAGATCGTCTTGCCTTTCAGGTGGATGTAAAAGATCCTGTTGCACTATTTCGAAGAAGCCCAGTATCCTGGCCAATATTTACCTGCCAGTCACTATCAGCGAAAAAGATTATCCAACCATTATCACATTGCTGTTTGTGGGAGCTTGCTGGGCATACATTACTACAGTGTTCCCTACATTACATCAGTGATTACCCTTCAAAAAAATAATTTGTTGGCTGTAAAGTGCTTTGAGACTTCTGGAGTGGTGAAAGGTGCTGTAGTTAATTTGCGCTGGAACACTATGGGAAACTCTTCCTGCACATGCACAGCAACGGTGGCAGATGCAGAAAGTGGGGGATGCTTTCAAGTGCAGCTGGTTTTTTATAACTCATTTCATCAGAATCATGTTAGGATTGAATTTTCCCCCAACATATTCTGTCCATTTGTCTGCAATTATTATTAAAGTTCTCATCAGAAATGCATTGGGCTTTTGTATTTCTTAATAGGTCCTTTTGCTGATGGTATTAAAATGACTTTGAGAAGTGTCAAGCTGGATGGGCTTCCTACATCTTGCATTATTGATCAATGTTTACTATTGTCTACAAATGAATGTATTCTTCAGTAGTTGGGCTCTCCCCTGTTCACTTTTTATAATTCTTGCACCTGTGATAAGAGCCTTTATTCACCACAGTTGTTCAGTGTTTTGAATAAACATAGTAAAATATTAAATTAAAAAAATCTTCACTCAGTGCGGGGCTCGAGCCAGTGACAATGACCTGTGCGGCAACTGGGATTTGCTGTCACCCTGCTCCTGCCACCAGAAAGACATCCGGGTCAGTTGTGCAAGCTCCGGTGGCTGTCCTTCAGTCCTTTCTGATTACTCCAAAGCTTGTGCAACAGCATCCGAAGAACTATCTGAAAACGATATTGGTGTTTTGTTAGTTTTGTCTGAACTGAGATGATCTCACCTTGTGCTTGAGTTGTGCCTTGGGCAGGATCCTATTCACTGGTCTCTGAAGGGCAGTGTTAAGGTGAGTCTGTGATCCCTGGTGCTGACTGGGGGGGGGGGGGGGGGGGAAATGAAGGAATCCAACCAGGCTACCGTCTGCTCTTCTCTGTCATTCATTCTTGAGACATGGGCATCGCTGGCAACACCCTCAGCACACGCTAGAGCCAGTGATTCACTTTTGTAAGCGTAACCGCTGTTGGAGGAAATGTGGCAACCAGTTTGCACACGGCAAGATCCCACCAACAGCGATGTGATAATGGCTAGAAAATCTATCTTAGTTATGTTGATGGAGGGATAAATAATGGCTATGGCGACCCATGTGGGTTTTGAGACAATCCCGGTTTCCTGGCAACTTTCACTGACGCCAACCTTTTACCACCAGATCTTTTATTTCAGTGAATTCAAAATGGCAGATGGCCATGGTTAGATTCAAACTCACTTTCTCTTTGCTCCTACTCCAAGCCTCTAGATTCAGTGCATTAAACTGTGCTGAGTTTACCTGGTCTCAGGTGAGAGCTCCAAGTTGTATTTGATCTGTTTCTAGGGTAAAATCAGTAAGCGTACAGTTTCCAATTGCAACCTGATCGTCCTGGGAGAGCACTGCACGTGAGACCATCAGGTGAGGACCATGTCTGAGCTTGGCTATGATTTCCCCCCACCATATAATCTAGCCTACCCAGCCTCACGGACAAGCAACTGCAATTTGGACCTGGATACGATGGACCCATCCCGCAGCGGATTTCCAACACAACTCAAAGAAGAACATGGGAACTGCTAGTCAGAAAAAGAGAAGCCTTTATCTGTTTCACCTTTGACCTCCCTGGTTGTCATATGGTACGAAGATGATGGGAGTTGTTGAATCAATCTGTACCAATTAGTCTAAAACAAACCCAGACAGGAGGGTAAGTGGAGATCTTTGGAAGCATTTGTCCAAAAGTCACCCATTCCGTCCAAACATTCTGACCTCCCTACATGTGATCTCAAAACCCCAGATATTAGAATGAATCAGTACTAACTGCTTCCACCATCTCTCCAGCGGTCCTGTTTCCCAGATTGAACACTTGCTTATTGAAATAATGTTTCTGTTCATGAAGGTGAATAGAATCCAAGATACAGTACAGGTTCTCCTCTACAGGATGAGGTGAGAGGTTGGAGGGAGCGGTGGGTGGAGGCAACCACAGGAAGAATCTACCCTAATGTAGTGAACATGTTGGACTGCCTGCGACAATTCCTTCATATGTTATTGGACCTTCTGTGCAGGGACTTAACGTGTCTTTCTAACTTCCAGCTCCTCCCCACCCTACCCCATCCACCCTAGGTCATGGCTGTACCACAGCAGTAGAGGTTTGAATGAGTTGTGGCAGTAACCCAGCACAATGACATCACACACTCAAGGAGCCACATGTTTGGAAGCCTTTGCGAGTGAAGGAATGTGAGGGTGGAGGAGAAGATGAGATTAACAAGACCAACTTTTCCTCCTAAGGGTGATGGGAGGGACAGTTGAGCTGACTGGGGGGGTGGAGGGGTGGGAAGGCTAAGTAGTTCGAGCCCAATGATTTTGAGCTTCTAGAAATGAATGATTGTTGAGACTGCCAGTTCATCTCAGAGCTCCCTCCCCTGGTTGTCTCTGTTGGAACAGGTCCCAGAGATGAGTTCCCTTTCATAATGAATTGCCTTGTGGGCTCGTGCTTTCTAACTAGACTTTGGAATTGCAATGATAACAGTCTGGAACAGTAATGGACACAACTTCATGTTGTGTATCATTAAGATAATTGTAGCTTAAAAGCTCTACAATCACATGACAAGAGGAGAGTTATATTCCTTCTGTGCACTGCAGTATGAATACTTACATCTTTGGGTATAAATTCATCTTGGGTGTCCCACAGTGCTGTTTGGCGGAGGAATTCCAGAAGTTCGACTCAGCAGTGATGAAGCAATTGTGATATATGTCCCAATTGTGTGAGACCTGGAAAGGAACGTAGAACTGATAGACATTGCTGTCCTCGTCCTCAGTAGTGAAGGTCACAGGAGAGGGAGTTACTCTTGAAGTTTCTGCAGTGCACCCTATTGCAACCACAGGATGCCGGTGGAACGGGGATGGAGACTGGCAACTCGGCTTCAGGTGAACTACTGCGCTCTGCATGGTGCTGACAAGCTGGTTGTTGAGGTTGCACCAGCACGGCGAGTGGAAAGGATTCCAGGACACCTGCTGCTGTGGACCTGACCTGGGTCAGCCTTCTTCACCAGGAGCCCCTTTCCCCACCTGCACAGGGAGCCTAAGCTCCAGCAATTATTTGTGAGCTGCCATAAGTGAGTCCCCCGAGCAATGTAGATGTGGCACAGCAAGCAAAGGTTCAATACTGAGTTCAGTAAACCCCTTGCACTGTTATGAAGAAATAAGGATTGATGCTGGTTGCTCTGAACTGAGACTGCGTCATCATTCCCTCTAAACCCCATGTCCCATCAACCACCTTAACCACTTTCCTTTCCAAAGGTACTGACTCATGAGGGTTTTATTCGCTGGTCAGCCTGTCATGGCCCTTTTACATTCTTGGGATCCACCAGAATGCTCCATAAGGACAAGGGCAGAAATGTCATGGGAACACCACCTACAGGTTTCCCTCCAAGCCACATACTATCCTGACTTGGAACGATATTGGCGTTCCTTCAAAATCCTGGAACTCCCTCCCTGACTGCACTGTGGGTGTACCTACACCACAGGGACTGCAGCGGTTCAAGAAGGCTGCTCACCACCACCTTCTCAAGGGCAACTAGGGATGGGAGCAGATGCTGGCCCAGCCAACAATGCCCGCATCTCAAGGATAACTTCTTGAAAAAAAAATTACTTTTAACGTGTCACTGCTGTCAATAAACATGGCAACTGATCACACAGCAAGATCCCACAAACAGCAGTGTGATAACTGACCAGCTAAGCGATGATGTTAGTTGAGGGAGGAATATTGGCCGGGACACCGAGAAAACTACCCCTAACCCCCCCCCCCACTTCCAGTAGTGGTCATGACATAGTTCACGTCCAGCTGGGAGGGCCGATGGGCCCTGGGTTCAACATCTCAAACACCCTACAGCACAGAAGGAGGCCATTCAGCCCATCGCACCTGCTGTGTCCGCTCTTTTAAAAGCTCCCCCTCCTCACAGGCCCTGCAAATGTCTCCATTTCAAGTATTCATCCAACTCATGGTTGAGAGCTTCACCTTCTAGGCAGCACGGTACACATCACAACTCTGTTCAAAAAACATTCCTCCTCCCCATCCTGATGCTTCTACCTTACCTTTATCTTAAATTCGTGTCCTCTGGTTACTCCTGCTGCCAGTGGAAACAGTCTCCTCCCTCCCTACCTACTCCACGTTAATCATACTTCCACCCCCTCCCTTCTTGCACGCCCCCCCGCCTTTGAGAACTGTCTATCCATCCCTGTCCAAGACTGTGAGGGGCTTTATTGTGGGTGTAATGCCCCTTTAAAACACGCCTTAGCCAGCGGTGCAGAATCCAAAAAAAAAACCTTTGGTTTTCCCGCGTTCCAATACACTTCAGTTTTCAATGATTCCCTTCTCTTCCCTCGTCTGGCCCTGAGCCCCGCTCCCTTGTGTTGATTCGGCCCTCATGGTCCTGACATCAATCAAACTGAACTGAACCAAAAAAAAAATCTTGAGGGAGAGAGAGAGAGAGAGAGACAGACCAGCTGGAGTCTCACAGCCCAGACTGAGGACCAGGAGAAAGTTTGGAAAAGTTTCTCAGATCAGGTAAGATATTAACACAAGTATTTTCTCCAGTTAGAACTATTCAAAATACTTTCAAAATCATTCATGGGATGGCGTTATTCAATCTTTTGAAGGGGAGCTCTCTTTTTCTTTTTTCTTTCTGCAAACTCTTCATTTCTCTCAGTTCCCCTCAAGACTGTAGGGTCACGAAGGGAAGTTTTAAATTACGCCAGACTTAAACCAGCGTCTCTCCCTAGTCATTCCGGGGTGTTATTTTTTAGTTGGTGAATGGTCAGGGTAGGGAAGATTGCTGTCCCACACATTGATTTCGATCCAATTCAAAGCTAATTCATAGATTTAAAAAGAAAAACCATACAGCGCCGTGAGAAATTCCGTAAACATCCGCATGGAGAGTGAAGTGCCTTCTTCAGGGGAGAGAGAGAGAGAGAAAGGGAGAGAGATAGGGTCAGACGGAGACCTAGAAAGGGCGAGGGACCCGCAGAAAGACAGGGTCGCAGAGAGCGAGCTTTAGATAAGAGCCAGACAGACAGAGAGAGAGAGAGAAACAGCCAGAGGAAGAGGGACTAGGAGATAGCCAAAGGCGTTTAGACTGGGAAAGAAAGACTTGCATTTCTTGTAGCATTTCACCACCTCCTTGACGTCTCAAAGCGCTTTACTGCCAATGCAGTACTTTTTGAGAAGCGGTCACTTTTGTAAGGAATGCAGCAGCCAATTTCGGCTCAGCAAACTCCCACAAACAGCAATGTGATCATGACCAAATAATCTGTCTTTGTGATGGGTTAGTAGAGGGCACTGCTGATAACTCCCCCTGCTCTTCTTCCGACACAGTGGTCATGGCATTCCTTTATTTCCACTTGAGATGCTCAGTTTAGTGTCACATCTGAGAGGGCACCTCCAACAGTGCAAGCACTCCCTTAATACTGCACTGGAAAGTCAACCTAGATTATGGGCTCAAGCCTTGAGAGTGAGACTTGAACCCACCACCTCTGATTTAGACAAATGTGGTAGCCACTGAGCCAAGAAAGACATAATACACAGAGAGACAACCCCACAAACACACTGACAAACACACATTAGCACCAGCAAACTAACAAACCAGCACATGCACACAACACAAACTAACACACACACACGCAAGTAGGCACTGGAAAGTGATATTGTCCATCCCTTGTTTTTCTTCAGAAGGCATTGAGTTAACCATGTAGTATGGAATTGCTGTACAGGCTGGGTAAAGATGGCAGGTTCACTTTCCTCAAGGAAATTAGCAAACCAGTTTGATTTTTACAATGTTTCAGTGATTTTTTCTGTTTATTCATGGGATGTGGGCTTTGCTGGCTGGGCCAGCATTTATTGCCCATCCCTAATTGCCCTTGAGAAGGTGGTGGTGAGCTGCCTTCTTGAACCGCCGCAGGTGTAGTGTAGGTACACTCACAGTGCTGTTAGGGAAGGGAGTTCCAGGATTTTGACCCAGCGACAGTGAAGGAATGGCCAATATATTTCCAAGTCAGGATGGTGAGTGACTTGGAGGGGAACTTCCAGGTGGTGGTGTTCCCATCTATCTGCTGCCCTTGTCCTTCTAGATGGTAGAAGTCACAGGTTTGAAAGGTGCTGAAGAAGGAGCTTTGGTGAGTTTCTGCAATGCATCTTGTAGATGGTACACACACTGCTGCTACTGTGCGTCAGTGGCAGAGGGAGTGAATGTTGAAAGTGGTGGATGAGGTGCCAGTTCAGAAGGCTGCTTTGTCCTGGATGGTGTCAAGTTCCTTGAGTGTTGTTGGAGCTGCACTCATCTAGGCAAGTGGAGAATATCAGACTCGTAACCAATGTTCCCATTATGCTGTGTGGCTGTGTAGCTATGCAGCAATTGGAAATGTGCCAGCTGAGGAACAAACAGGCTGTGTGCAAGCAACTGTCCCTTTAAGACGCGCACATGCATGGCTGCACATCAATCTGAAAGGGAGTGCAAGCAAGCTACACACAGCAAATAGAAGTTAACCTTGTGCTTTGTGGACAGGCTTCCAGGAGTCAGGAGGTGAGTCAGTAACTGCAGAATTCCCAGTCTCTGACTTGTTCAATGGCCTCTACCTGGTGTCAGGCCACAAATGACCAGATTTACTAAATGCAGTTTCACAACTCGCCCGGGTGAGATTTGAACTCACCACCTCTTGAGTTACAGCATTATCCTGCACTCCCTCAGCACCATGTGAAGCATGGGGTAAGGTACAGGTATGGGACAGTCCCATCCTGCGGGACAGTCGCCACAGTGAGGGTCAGACCCTTCCGGGGATGAGCAACAAACCCAAACTCTGTTGGCTGGAGTGTGAGGAGATGTCGGCAGTACAAAAACAGGAGGTGTCATCTGTGCCAAGAAACAGCGGCTAATTCTCCCAATTTGCTGTGTGCTGTTAAAAAAAAGCAATTTTACTTTTGGTGTCAGAGAGAAGCAGAACACCTTAAGGGCTCGGGAACACCAAGGGCTGGACACTGTACAGGGTGCTGATCAAACCCCATCTGAAGCACTGCAACACCCTCTGCTTAGGAAGGATATCTTGACAGGTTCACCAGAATGCTAACAGGGCTAAAAGGGGTTAAATTATGAGGACAGGTTTCATACCTTAGGCGTGTACTCCTGTATATCACCTGACTCCTCCCCCACCTCAGCTCATCAGCTGCTGAAACCTTCATTCATGCCTTTGTTACCTCCAGATTCGACTAACCCAACGCACTCCTGGCTGGCCTCCCACATTCCACTCTCTGTAAATTGAGGTCATCCAAAACTCTGCTGCCCACGTTCCCTGTGCTCGCTGACCTACACTGGCTCCTGGTCAAGCGATGCCTCGATTTTAAAATTCTCATCCTTGTTTTCAAACCCCCTCCATTCCCTTGCTCATCACTATCTTGGTAGACTTTTCCAGCCGCACACATTCAGCAGTCAAGGCCCTACATTCTGAAATTCCCTCCTTACACAGAAGGAGTAATTTGACAAGGAAGTATTCAATGAACGGCATGGCACTAGGAAGTTCTGAGGAACAAAGGGGCCTTGGCCTGTGTGTCCATCGATCTCTGAAGGCGGAGGGGCATGTTAGTGGGGTGGTGAAAAAGGCATATGGGGCACTTGCCTTTATCAATCGAGGCATAGATGACAAAAGTAGGGAGGTCATGTTGGAGTTGTATAGAACCTTGGTGAGGCCACAGCTGGAGTACTGTGTGCAGTTCTGGTCGCCACATGATAGGAAGGATGTGATTGCACTGGAGGGGGTGCAGAGGAGATTCACCAGGATGTTGCCTGGGATGAAACATTTAAGTTATGAAGAGAGGTTGGATAGACTTGGGTTGTTTTTGTTGGAACAGAGAAGACTGAGGGGTGACCTGATCGAGGTGTACAAGATTGTGAGGGGCATGGACAGGGTGAATATGGAGCAGCTGTTCTTCTTAGTTGAAGGGTCAGTCACGAGGGGACATAAGTTCAAGGTGAGGGGCAGGAGGTTTAGGGGGGATGTGAGGAAAAGCTTTTTTACTCAGAGGGTGGTGACGGTCTGGAATGTGCTGCCTGGGAGGGTGGTGGAGGCGGGTTGCCTCACATCCTTTAAAAAGTACCTGGATGAGCACTTGGCACATCATAACATTCAAGGCTATAGGCCAAGTGCTGGTAAATGGGATTAGGTAGGTAGGTCAGGTGTTTCTCATGTGTTAGTGCAGACTCGATGGGCTGAAGGGCCTCTTCTGCACTGTGTGATTCTGTGATACACCTCTCCATCTCTCTTTTCTAAAAACTCTGGCTCCGTGTCAAATTTTGTTTTATAATGCTTCTGTGAAGAGCCTTGGGGTGTTCTATTACGATAAGGTGCTATATAAATACAGGTTGTTGTTGTCTTGTTGTGAATATAGAGAATTAAGGGGTGATCTGGTTGAGGTGCTAAAAAGGTGGAACTTGCTGTCAAATGGAGAGGTTGAAGCAGAGTAGTAACGAGGGCACAGATTTTGAAACAGCTGGCAGCTCACCAGCATCTTCTCAAAGGCAATTAGGGATGGGCAACAGATGTGGTTCTTGCCAGTGAAGCCCACATCCTGTGAAAGAATTTTTTAAAAAGCCAGCGGGGAGATGAGAGGTTTTTTTTAACTCAGCGAGTTGTTATGATCTGGAATGCCCTCTTGAACGGGCGAAGGAAGCAGATTTAATAGTAATTTTCAAGAGCCAATTGGATTAATACTCTTTCAAGGAGCCAGCACAGGCAGGATGGGCTGAATGGTCTCTTTCTGTGCTGTAGGTTTCTGAGACATCGAACCGAGGCCACATCTGCTCTGTCTAATGTTTGGAAAAGACGGCATGGCATTAATGGAAACGGAGGGGGAACCTTCTCCCAGTGTCCTGGCCAACATTCCTCCCTCACCCAACACCATCAAAGAGCCAGCACAGGCATGATGGGCCAAATGACTGCCTTCTGGGTCGTATCATTCCATGATTCAATGATGTGTTCAATGGGAGGCTTTTATGCATTCATGGAGGGAAAAGGAAATGGCAGGATCTAGGGGTTGGGGGCAGGGTGGGGAGAGGTAATTAGAGCTGGAGGAGGCTTGTGTGCAATATAAACACTGGCTGAGACCAGTCGGGCCAAATGGCCTGTTTCCATGCTGTCAACTTGAAGGAAATCCCCAGCAACACAGGTTCACAAGGAGGATGTTTCTACCCAAGAACGAAATTGAGTTTTGGAAAGAGACACACAGGAAAGGTACTATAGGGAACGGTGTGAATAAGTGAAGTAGTGGCTAACAGGGGATGAAATGTTCCGTCACTGCACGATGTTGGAGCATAGACAGCTCCTTGTTTTGGTCACTGTGTTGACATAAGCAAGTACGCACACAATCAGGTAGGTTAGCCCCTCGACAGGAGAGCTACTCAGCTTCTGCTGGAAAGGCTGATTCACCAACAGAGAGAACCCTGTCAATGGGACAGCAAAGAAGGAGCTGGGATCTCATTAGTCATTATTCTTTCAGAACCAGGGGCTATAATGTTCTGCCTTTCTAGGAATATATTAAACATCTCTTTAAAAGACCCGGCACAGGCACGATGGGCTGAATGATCTTCATAGAATAGTGCAGCACAGAAGGAGGCCACTTGGTCCATCTCTTGAAGAGTAATCCAGTTAATCCTTCTTTTCTCAAATCCCTGTAATTTGCTCTATCATTTGATGATTGGAATAGGAGTAGGCCACTCAGCCCCTCAATTCTGTGCCACCATTCAGTGAGATAACAGCGAATCTACCTGTCTCATTTCCATAACCCTTAATACCCTTCTCAGGGCTAATTGTCCCATTCCCCACTGCTGGTCTCTGCCAGGTCTCTGAGTGGTTCTGACTCTTGGTGACGTTTAGACCAGAGGACAATGGATAATTTTATAAAACACAATTCTGCGGTCGAGTTATCAGAGAAATCGAGTTCAAATCTCACCGTGCCCTTTTAAGAATTTGGATTTGGTTTGAAAAAAAAAAAATCGGAAGTAACTGTCTGGCATCAGTAAAAGTGACCATGAAGCTGTTGGATTGTCCTAAAAACGCAACTGGTTTCTCTGGATTAGCCGCATCAGAACTGCTGATGGGCAGGAAACCTCGCACTCAGCTTCCCATTGCTGCTGAAGAAATGAATCCCAGGGATGACAGTCAGGGACTATCAGAAGGTTCAGGACCAAGAACAGTCCCAAAGACAGTGACAAGCTTCCACTTACAGTAGGCGGTACAGTACTAGAAACCTGCCCAGGCTGAACAGAGGTGGCAAGGTTTGGGTCAGGGGCCTTAACAGAGAAGGCCTCGTGGTCCTGAGGAATGATGACGGTCTTGCTTGATCCATACCCCAGAAAGGACAATCAGACCGAACAGGAGAAGTCTTCTCCCCGTTCCTCGTGGCGAACCTCCTATCATACATTTGAGCGAATCAGGTGTGGAAACCCAAAAAATTGAAAGACCGAGCACTACGACTTCAACTCCAGAGTAACAAAATCAGCCCTAAACAACAGAGATTACCGCTGCTGCAAACTTGGAAAGAATGAGATCTGGAAGAAACGTAAAGCTGTCTGAACCTGTAAAGTTAGAGATGTAAGTATTATTGTAAATACATTTGGGTAAAGAATTGGGGGGAGGTGTAGTATTAGGGTGTTCAGGATTGCAAAGGTTAATGTGGGACGAGAGAACGAGTACCGCCCACATTATGATGCAGAGAGTCACATGTGAGTAATGGAGTGTGGTGGTGAGTCATGTAGAAGTCAACATGAAGATAGCACCCAGTCAGGTGTATATGCCTCTAGTTATGTGTTAATAATGAACAGTTATTGTCCAACCACACAAGCCTCTAGACCTCTTCATGAGACAACAAACAACCTTACAACAGAAACCTGTTGCCCTTATCTGGTGTATGTGACTCTGGTCCTGCATTAACATGGTTAACCCTTAATTGCCCTCTAACGAGGCCAATTGCATTAAGACCAGCAGTACAAGAAGGCGGCTCACCACCTCCTCAGGAGAAGCAGGGACAAGTATTAAATGCTGGCCTTGCCAGCGATGCAACATCCTGAAAATGAATTTTCAAGCAAGCAGGATGTTTTCCTGTGGAAGGGTCATGAGGACTTGAAACATCGGATCTTTTCTTCTCCGCCGATGCTGCCAGACCTGCTGAGTTTTTCCAGGTAATTCTGTTTTTGTTTTGGCTTTCCAGCATCCACAGTTTTTTGTTTTTATCGGGATGTTTTTTGTTCTGTAATTCTTTCAGAAGCAAGGTTGTAATGGCCTCTGTGTGTCTGATAGATAACCCCATTCCCCATTCCTCATCTCTGCCCTCTCTCTGGGTGGATACCATTCCATTCTGGAGGTCAGTAGGTCATTTTAGGAAGCAGAGGCTGTCCCGTTACAGACAAACAGGCTTCCAATCTTATCTTTGAACGGGGCTCAGAGGACTGAAAACCAGCCACTGGAGCCCCAGGACCTCAATCAACTAGTGCTCCCATAGATCCGCAGCTGCCTGGGAGGAGGCTGTGCGGAATCAGTGAGTTCAGAAGCTGAGAAATTATTTTATAACTTCTCCCTTTATAGTTGCTGCTGTTCTATTTTGGAAACCTCAAACCTCTTATCTCATCTTTACACCATGCCATTACCTGACCCTACTGCTGCTCCATGTTGCCCACGATCGTGCTCTTCCCTCAGGGTCAGAACGTTGTGCATTCAAGGCCCACTCGGGGGGCTTGGGCCCATAATCCAGGTTGACTTTCCCATTTTCAGTGCTGCTCTGTCGGAAGTTCCCTCTTTTGTTAAACCAGGGCCCTGTCTGCCCTCAGGTGGATGTAGTAGATCCCTTGGGCACGACTTGAAGAAGACCAGAGGTGTCCAGTGCCCTGGATAATATTTATACCTCAACCATCGTCACCAAAAGAAAACAGATTATCTGGCTATTTATGAAACTTTGGTTTGGCCTCAGCTGCAGTATTGTGTTCAATTCCGAGCACCTCACTTTGGGAAGGATGTCAAGGCCTTGGAGAGGACACTAGAAGAGATTTAACGGAACGGGTTCCTGGGATGAAGAACTGGAGAAGCTGAGAAACCTAGAGCAGTTAAGAGATTTGATAGAAATGTTCAAAATGATGTGGTATTTTGATGGGAGTCGACAGGAAACTATTTCCACTGGCAGGAGGGTCAGTAACCAGAAGACACAGATTTTAAATAACTGGCAAAAGAACCAAAGGAGAGATGAAACAAAATGCCTTTCTACACCGCAAGTTGTCGTGATCTTAAATGTTGTCTGAAAAGGTGGTAGAAGCAGACTCAGTGGTAACTTTTGAAGGAAACTTGACGATATTTCTCGACATTCGAAGAGAAGTCACCAGGAGCGGGACTTTGAGAGAGCTATCCAATTAGTTCCTGTCACCCCTGTTAAGAGCTAGCGCAGGTACAACAGGCTGAATGGCTTCCTTCTCTACTGTAGCATTCTGCGATTCTATATCGTATTTCTGTTTATGGGATCTTACTGTGCGTACATTGCCTGCTGTTCGACGTGCTCCATTGGTTGTAAAGTGTTCCGGGAGGCCCTGAGGTCATTAATTACCATGTGTAAGTGTGAGTTCCTTCATTTATTCTTTTCTTTCTGTCCATTCGTCGCAGCGAGACTACATTAGCTGGTGCTGGGGATGTGACAGATGTTTTCTGGTGTTGTGACAATCTGTTGCTGTGCTGGGAAACTCTGTCAAGCTTGCATGTGGCCTGGGTGAGGGGCAGCCTGACCTGGCCCTGTGCCTGAACCCAGGATCACACTCTGGTTGTTTACAGTCTAACTAGAATACTCGTGGCCTGATATCCCCAAAACTGTGCCTCACTTCCAGAAACGCTGACACAACTTGGTCAGTAAACATACTACATTCAGCAATGCCCCCGGGAGACTTTAGCAAGCAGCCTGTTCACACTGTGTTACTCTGTCAGCTACTGGGTTAGTCTTTCCCTGCCTCTCTCTGTCTCTATCTGTGTCTGTCCCTTGCTGCCTCGTAATAAATCTGTCTCTTTTTCTCTCTTGCTCTCCATGTCTTTCTAACTCTTTCTGTTTCTCTTTCTGCCTCTATTTCTCGATCCCTCTTTTAATTCTCTGATTCTCTGTCTCTCTCTCTCTGTCCTCTCTTTTTCTCTCTCTCTCTGTCTCTCAACCTCTTGTTGCCTCTCTTTGTCTCTCTCTTTCTCTCTCCTTCTGTCTCTGTCTCCCTCTCTCCCTGTCTCCCTCTCTCTCTCTGTCTCACTCTCTGTCTCTGTCTGTTGCTCTCTCCCTCTCTCTCTCTGTCTGTCTGTGTGTGTCTCTCTGCCCCTGCTTCTCTCCTGTCTCTCCCTCTTATCGCTCACTAACCCTTGGCTCCTTATCCTTTGCCAGACACTTCAGAAAGAAATAGAAACAAAAAAACTGCGGATGCTGGAAATCCAAAACAAAAACAGAATTACCTGGGAAAACTCAGCAGGTCTGGCAGCATCGGCGGAGAAGAAAAGAGTTGACGTTTCGAGTCCTCATGACCCTTCGACAGAACACTGGTCACGAGGACTCGAAACGTCAACTCTTTTCTTCTCCGCCGCTGCTGCCAGACCTGCTGAGTTTTTCCAGGTAATTCTGTTTTTACTTCAGAAAGAAGTGGTTCCCATCTGTTGCCAGATTCCGTTGGCTGCGGAAAGCAAACTCGACAGCTCCTCAGATCCCGAGCTCTGCTGTTTACCTCACTCTGTCTCTTTAGATGTTTCAATCCTTTAATTGGATGTTGGACCGTAGCAATATAGTTATTTAAGATATCCAGGGACATGGGGATAGTGTGGGAAAATGACGTTGACATAAAAGATCAGGCATGATCGAGCTGAATGGTGGAGCTGGCTCGAGGGGCCAAACAGCCTACACCTGCTGCCGCTTCCTCTGTTGCTATCTTTGCGGTGACCAGGCACGCTATCACCTAGGTAACCGAGGTGGCGAGTAATGAACCAGATCATGTGAGTGAGCACTTTAATATTGTGATAATGTTCAAGACCAATTTAGAAAGAAGAAAAGTGAATTCAAAATCAAAAAAAAAACAAAGTGGATTGGAGCTGATTTTAGGAAGCGCTTGAAATCCTTTAGCATCTTTTCACTGACTTCAGGATCTCCCAAAACGCTTTGCAGACAGTGGAGTGATTTTGAAGCACAGTAGCTGATTCGGGCACAGCAAGCTCTCACAAATGACAACAATGACCGGATAATCAGTCCTTTTAAACAATGTTTGTCGAGGGATAAATATTGGCCAGGGCACCAGGGAGAGCTCCCCTGCCCTTCTTCAAAATAGCATCGTGTCCACCTGAGGGGACAGACACGGCTCTTGTTTGACTTCTCATCCAAAAAAACGGCACCTCCAACTGCGCAGCACTTGCCTTTGTACTGCACCAGAGTGTTAGGTCTGGAAAATTATAGGATCAGGTCTCCAGCCACAACCTTCTGAGATAGGTGTGGGAATGCTAAGTCGAGCCTAACGGAGATGAAAAGCGAACTAGTTGAGGGGAGGTGGAAGGGGGAATTGGCACACAGAATATTAATAACGTGTTAGTTGTAAAAAAGAGATTGCAGAATAATTATAGGCCATTAAACAAGAAACAAAGCACCATTTGTTTTAGGATGATGCAGACAGGTAAAGGGGTTAGAAACAAACTCAATTTGACAGATGTGAGTTGTGAGCGACTGTGTCAAAAATCAAACAAGGTTGGGAGGGAACATGAAGCGTAAACAACCTCGACAAATATTGAAAGGGAGAGGAATAGATGTTAAGAGGGGAAGGCTGAATGTGCCCTATGTACTCTGGGAGGAGAGGATTGTCGATGTGTAAATAATGGTGGTTGATATCTGACATATATAGAAAGCATAGCACAGAATTAGGCCATTCGGCCCAACTGGTCCATGCTGGTGTTTATGCCCCACACGAACGTCCTCCCACCCCCACACCTTGTCTCATCCCATCCACATATTCCTTTCTCTTTCTCGCGTTTGCCTAGCTCCTCCTTCAGTGCATCCATGAGATTCATCTCAGCCACACCCTGTGTGGAAAGAAATTGTAGCTTCAGCATTTATTTGCTGTTGTTTTACAGGTTGGACTTGAAGGAACATCTTGTGCAGAGTGAGGGGGGAAAACGAAGGGTGAGAGTGAGGAGGCTACGATCTCTCTCCTTCATCACAGGGTAAATGCTTGTGGATGTAGTTAATAAATATTTCACATGGGTCTTTATTAAAGAGAAGTATGTGAGAGAGAGAGACAACTCTTCCATGGGTCAATCAGTGACCACTGTCATCGTCTGTTACTGTGCCTCAATGTGGTCTTGCTGCTGTGGTACAGGAAGAGACAGGGTCGGAATTTACTCTTGAAAGCAACTGAGGGAGAGAGAGCTGAGCTCCACAGATATTGCTTCATCTTAGCCTCCCGCACCAGGGGTTTGAGGTCTGAACCACTGGATGGTGCTAGCATGGGTGAGGGCGGGGGGGGGTGGTGCACAGGCCAACTCATCAGCTTGGGGTATAACTGAGGGACAGTGGCTCGCTAACCCTCACACACAAGAGTTTGGCCCTTTGGGGGAGGCCGAGAGAGAACCAGGATGTCTGTATCCCTGGGTGATCCCAGACTCTTCTGGAGATGAAGGGCAGAAGCTGAGGGGACCTTGGACAGGTGGTTGGGGGTGGGTGGGGTGGGGGTGGGGGGGGGCGGGGTGGGGGGGTTGTTGGGTGGGGGAGGTGGGGTGGTGGAATGAGGGAGGGTGAAAGAAGGGGGGCGGGGCACAGTAAACTGACAAACTGTGACATTCATTTCAAAAATAAACCTTTTTATCACGACAGCTCCCACTCCGCATACAGTAAGATCCCACAAACTGCACTGATGTCAGAGGTTAGTTAATCTGTGAATTTTTTTCAATGGGAGGGGAGCAGGGGAGTTTCCCTGGTGTCCTGGGCCAATATTTAACCCTCTGCTCACATCACTAAAAAACAGATTGTCTGGGCATTGCTGTTTGTGGGATGTTGCTGGGTTTCCGCCATTATAACAGTGACTACACTTCCAAAGTACCTCATTGGTTGTAAAACACTTCAGGATGTTCTAAGGTGGTGAAAGGTGCTATAGAAATGCAAGATTTTTTGCACTTACCCATGTTTGATCCTACCTGATATTAATTCATTTGCTTCAAAGATATAATAAATATTTTCTTCCTTTGCATTCTCCCTTCTCACTCCACTCTCTCCCTCCCTTCCCTCATCCCTCATTCCCTCACTCCCCACCTCCCTCCCTCCTCCCCCAACTCCATCCTTCCCTCACTCCTGCTCCTCCTCTCATCTTTCCTTTCACTTTCCTAACTCCCCACTTCCCCTCCCTACCTTTGCCCTCATTGCCCACATCTCCCCATCCCGTTCGCTTTCTCCTGACTCTCCTCACCTCTCAATGGCTCCCTTACTCCATCTCCTCTCACTCCCCATTCCTTCACCCTTCGCTGCCTTCCCTTATCCTGCTCCCTCATCTATCCTCTTCCATGCCCCACTACCTCCCCTTCTCCACCCCACCCTCTCTCCTTGCTCCCTCCACTTCACCTACCCCCTCCCCTCCGCCTGCACCCTCCACCTTCCCTACCCCGTCATGCTCCTACTACTTCCCCTACTCCCTCCCCTCCTCCTGCTTCCTCCACCTCCCCTACCCCGTCATGCTCCTACTACTTCCCCTACTCCCTCCCCTCCTCCTGCTTCCTCCACCTCCCCTACCCTGTCATGCTCCCTCTACTTCCCCTACTCCCTCCCCTCCTCCTGCTTCCTCCACCTCCCCTACCCCGTCATGCTCCTACTACTTCCCCTACTCCCTCCCCTCCTCCTGCTTCCTCCACCTCCCCTACCCTGTCATGCTCCCTCTACTTCCCCTACTCCCTCCCCTCCTCCTGCTTCCTCCACCTCCCCTACCCTGTCATGCTCCCTCTACTTCCCCTACTCCCTCCCCTCCTCCTGCTTCCTCCACCTCCCCTACCCTGTCATGCTCCCTCTACTTCCCCTACTCCCTCCCCTCCTCCTGCTTCCTCCACCTCCCCTACCCTGTCATGCTCCCTCTACTTCCCTTACTCCCTCCCCTCCTCTTGCCCCCCACTATTTCCCCGACTCCCTCCACTCCTCCTGCTCCCTCCACTTTCCCTACCCCTGCGCTTCCTCTCGTCCCCCTCCTCTCGTCCCCTCCACTTCCCCAAACCCCATGCCCTCCTCTTGCTGCCTCCACTTGCCATTCCCCCTTCCCTCCTCTGACTCCCCACTCTTTTCTCTTCCCTCCTGCCCTCTCTTTCTTTCCTACACCCCCCCCACCCCCGCCAACACCCCCACCACTTCCCCTTCCCCTCCCCCCCTCCCTCGGATCTCCCCGTCGACAGGGTGTGAGATGTGGGACCCACGTGTGACACTAACGCTCCTGGGGATATGGGTGCTGACGGTGTGTGGTCAGCAGATGACGCAGATGCCCCCTCACGGGGAGAAGGTGGCGGTCCGAATGTCGGGCTATCCTCGCAAGCACAACGAGGGCCGAGTGGAGGTCCTCTATGAGGGAGAGTGGGGGACCATCTGTGACGACGACTTCAAGCTGGAGAATGCCATGGTTCTGTGCAGGATGATGGGTTTCACGACAGCCACAGGGTGGACCCACAGCGCCAAGTATGGCAAAGGGACAGGTGAGACCACTCGGGTGTTCCCAGTGACCCCCTTTGCTCTGATCTGTAACCTGAGGGTTAAGCAATCAGACAGATTTGACAGAACCATCCCAATCAGACGAGACCCTCCCATAGAATCACACAGCATAACAGGAGACTATTCAGCCCATCATGCCTATGCCAGCTCTTTGAAGTAGCTGCTTTGACAGCACCTTCCACACCCACTACCACCTAGAAGGACAAGGACAGCAGATGGATGGGAACACCCCAACCTGGAAGTTCCCCTCCAAGTCACTCACCATCCTGACTTGGAAATATATCACCATTCCTTCACTGTCGCTGGGTCAAAATCCTGGAACTCCCTCCCTAACAGCACTGTGGGTGTACCTACACCACATGGACTGCAGCGGTTCAAGAAGGCAGCTCACCACCACCTTCTCAAGGGCAACTAGGGACGGGCAATAAATGCTGGGCCCAGCCAGCGAAGCCCACATCCCACATAATCGAATAAAACAAAGTCCATTTGGCCCTTCGAACCTGCTCTGCCAGTCAATAAAATCATGACTAACCTTTTGCCTCAACCTCACCCTCTTGGACTGTCCCAGATAGATTCCAAAAATCTATTCCTGCCTCTCTTGAATATAACCACGCGAGCATTCTTCCAAAGATTCTGAACCATTTGACTGAAGAAATGTCTTATTATCTAAGAGCTGTATGGCTGAACCCTCACTGACCCCATGTTTTCCAGGCAGCGGAAGCAGCTTCTCAGCATCTACCCTGTCAAAGCTCCAAGAGTTTTATGGCTTTTGTTAAAATCACTTCTCAATCTTCTAATCTCCAGGCCTATTTTACTCAAGCGCTCCCTGTAGGACGATCCCGACATTCCAAGAATCAGTCCAGTCAGTATCCTGATCCTGGGAGCTATCCAATTAATCCCAAATTCCGCTTCTTTTCCTATGGTCTCTGCACATCGCCCCCTTCAAGTATTTATCCAATTCTGTTTAAAAGTTATTATTGGATCTGCTTCCACCAGCCTTTCAGGTAGAGCATTCCAGGTCACAGCCACTCATGATGTAAAAAATTCTCCACATCTCCCCTCAACTCTTTGCCAGTCTGTTTAAATTTGTACCTCTGGTTACTGAACTTCCTGTTCCTGGAGATAGTTTCCCTGGAACCATTCTTGTCAATTCATTGCACCTACTCTAATCACTTTTTAAAGAGGGGCAGAATATGGCAAATACAAATCACCTTTCCAATTGCTTTCCAGGGAGGGTGTGGCTGGATAACTTGGAATGTCTGGGGACAGAGAAGGATATCTCCGAGTGCAAGTCCCTAGGCTGGGGTCAAACCGACTGCACCCACGAGGAGGATGCCGGAGTCATCTGCAAGGATGAGAGGATCCCTGGATATATAGACTCGAACGTCATTTCGGTAATGAACCACTCCTACAAAGTGCAACACCGAACCTCACTGACCGGGAAGGTGTTAGATCAGGATGATGTTAGCTCAGGAAGGTGTTAGCTCAGGAAGGTGTTAGCTCAGGAAGGTGTTAGCTCAGGAGGATGTTAGCTCAGGAAGGTGTTAGCTCAGGAAGGTGTTAGCTCAGGATGATGTTAGCTCAGGAAGGTGTTAGCTCAGGATGATGTTAGCTCAGGAAGGTGTTAACTCAGGATGATGTTAGCTCAGGAAGGTGTTAGCTCAGGAAGGTGTTAGCTCAGGAAGGTGTTAGCTCAGGATGATGTTAGCTCAGGAAGGTGTTAGCTCAGGAAGGTGTTAGCTCAGGAAGATGTTAGCTCAGGATGATGTTAACTCAGGATGATGTTAGCTCAGGATGATGTTAGCTCAGGATGATGTTAGCTCAGGATGATGTTAGCTCAGGATGATGTTAGTTCAGGATGATGTTCGCTCAGGATGATGTTAGCTCAGGAAAGTGTTAGCTCAGGATGATGTTAGCTCATGATGATGTTAGCTCAGCAAGGTGTTAGCTCAGGAAGTGTTAGCTCAGGAAGGTGTTAGCTCAGGAAGGTATTAGCTCAGGAAGGTGTTAGCTCAGGATGATGTTAGCTCAGGAAGGTGTTAGGTCAGGAAGGTGTTAGCTCAGGAAGGTGTTAGCTCAGAAAGGTGTTAGCTCAGGAAGGTGTTAGCTCAGGAAGGTGTTAGCTCAGGAAGGTGTTAGCTCAGGATGATGTTAGCTCAGGATGATGTTAGCTCAGGAAGGTATTAGCTTAGGAAGGTGTTAGCTCAGGAAGGTTTTAGCTCAGGAAGGTGTTAGCTCAGTAAGGTATTAGCTCCGGAAGGTGTTAGCTCAGGAAGGTGTTAGCTCAGGAAGGTGTTAGCTCAGGAAGGTGTTAGTTCAGGAAGGTGTTAGCTCAGGATGATGTTAGCTCAGGAAGGTGTTAGCTCAGGATGATGTTAGCTCAGGAAGGTGTTCGCTCAGGAAGGTGTTAGCTCAGGAAGGTGTTAGCTCAGGAAGGTGTTAGCTCAGGAAGGTGTTAGCTCAGTATGATGTTAGCTCAGGATGATGTTAGCTCAGGATGATGTTAGCTCAGGAAGGTGTGAGCTCAGGAAGGTGTGAGCTCAGGAAGGTGTTAGCTCAGGAAGGTGTTAGCTCAGGATGATGTTAGCTCAGGATGGTGTTAGCTCAGGAAGGTGTTAGCTCAGGAAGGTGTTAGCTCAGGATGGTGTTAGCTCAGGATGATGTTAGCTCAGGAAGGTGTTAGCTCAGGATGATGTTAGCTCAGGAAGGTGTTAGCTCAGGATGATGTTAGCTCAGGAAGGTGTTAGCTCAGGAAGGTGTTAGCTCAGGAAGGTGTTAGCTCAGGATGATGTTAGCTCAGGAAGGTGTTAGCTCAGGAAGGTGTTAGCTCAGGATGATGTTTGCTCAGGATGATGTTAGCTCAGGATGATGTTAGCTCAGGATGATGTTAGCTCAGGAAGGTGTTAGCTCAGGATGATGTTAGCTCAGGAAGGTGTTAGCTCAGGAAGGTGTTAGCTCAGGATGATGTTAGCTCAGGAAGGTATTAGCTCAGGATGATGTTAGCTCAGGATGATGTTAGCTGAGGAAGGTGTTAGCTCAGGAAGGTGTTAGCTCAGGATGATGTTAGCTCAGGATGATGTTAGCTGAGGAAGGTGTTAGCTCAGGAAGGTGTTAGCTCAGGATGATGTTAGCTCAGGAAGGTATTAGCTCAGGAAGGTGTTAGCTCAAGATGATGTTAGCTCAGGAAGGTGTTAGATCAGGAAGGTGTTAGCTCAGGAAGGTGTTAGCTCAGGAAGGTGTTAGCTCAGGAAGGTGTTAGCTCAGGAAGGTGTTATCTCAGGAAGGTGTTATCTCAGGATAATGTTAGCTCAGGACGGTGTTAGGTCAGGAAGGTGTTAGCTCAGGATGATGTTAGCTCAGGATGATGTTAGCTCAGGAAGGTGTTAGCTCAGGATGGTGTTAGCTCAGGAAGGGGTTAGCTCAGGATGATGTTAGCTCAGGATGATGTTAGCTCAGGATGATGTTAGCTTAGGATGATGTTAGCTCAGGAATGTGTTAGCTCAGGAAGGTGTTAGCTCCGGATGATGTTAGCTCAGGAAGGTGTTAGCTCAGGATGATGTTAGCTCAGGAAGGTGTTAGCTCAGGATGATGTTCGCTCAGCAAGGTGTTAGCTCGGAAGGTGTTAGCTCAGGATGATGTTAGCTCAGGAAGGTATTAGCTCAGGTAGGTGTTAGCTCAGGAAGGTGTTTGCTCAGGAAGGTGTTAGCTCAGGATGATGTTAGCTCAGGACGATGTTAGCTCAGGAAGGTGTTAGCTCAGGAAGGTGTTAGCTCAGGATGATGTTAGCTCAGGAAGGTGTTAGCTCAGGATGATGTTAGCTGAGGAAGGTGTTAGCTCAGGAAGGTGTTAGCTCAGGAATGTGTTAGCTCAGGATGATGTTAGCTAAGGAAGGTGTTAGCTCAGGAAGGTGTTAGCTCAGGAAAGTGTTAGCTCAGGATGGTGTTATCTCAGGAAGGTGTTAGCTCAGGAAGGTGTTAGCTCAGGATGGTGTTAGCTCAGGAAGGTGTAAGCTCAGGATGATGTTAGCTCAGGAAGGTGTTAGCTCAGAATGATGTTAGCTCAGGAAGGTGTTAGCTCAGGAAGGTGTTAGCTCAGGAAGGTGTTAGCTCAGGAAGGTGTTAGCTCAGGAAGGTGTTAGCTCAGGAAGGTGTTAGCTCAGGATGATGTAAGCTCAGGAAGGTGTTAGCTCAGGATGATGTCAGCTCAGGAAGGTGTTAGCTCAGGAAGGTGTCAGCTCAGGAAGGTGTTAGCTCAGGAAGTTGTTAGCTCAGGATGATGTTAGCTCAGGATGATGTTAGCTCAGGAAGGTGTTAGCTCAGGAAGGTGTTAGCTCCGGAAGGTATTAGCTCAGGAATGTGTTAGCTCAGGAAGGTATTAGCTCAGGAAGGTGTTAGCTCAGGAAGGTGTAAGCTCAGGAAGGTATTAGCTGAGGAAGGTGTTAGCTCAGGAAGGTGTTAGCTCAGGAAGGTATTAGCTCAGGATGATGTTAGCTCAGGATGGTTTTAGCTCAGGAAGGTGTTAGCTCAGGATGATGTTAGCTCAGGATGATGTTAGCTCAGGAAGGTGTTAGCTCAGGAAGGTGTTAGCTCAGGAAGTTGTTAGCTCAGGATGATGTTTGCTTAGGATGATGTTAGCTCAGGATGATGTTAGCTCACGATGATGTTAGCTCAGGAAGGTGTTAGCTCAGGATGATGTTAGCTCAGGAAGGTGTTAGCTCAGGAAGGTGTTAGCTCAGGATGATGTTAGCTCAGGAAGGTGTTAGCTCAGGATGATGTTAGCTCAGGAAGGTGTTAGCTCAGGAAGGTGTTAGCTCAGGAAGGTGTTAGCTCAGGATGATGTTAGCTCAGGAAGGTGTTAGCTCAGGAAGGTGTTAGCTCAGGAAAGTGTTAGCTCAGGATGGTGTTAGCTCAGGAAGGTGTTAGCTCAGGAAGGTGTTAGCTCAGGATGGTGTTCGGTCAGGAAGGTGTTAGCTCAGGATGATGTTAGCTCAGGATGATGTTAGCTTAGGATGATGTTAGCTCAGGAATGTGTTAGCTCAGGAAGGTGTTAGCTCCAGATGATGTTAGCTCAGGAAGGTGTTAGCTCAGGATGATGTTAGCTCAGGAAGGTGTTAGCTCAGGATGATGTTAGCTCAGGAAGGTGTTAGATCAGGATGATGTTCGCTCAGCAAGGTGTTAGCTCAGGAAGGTGTTAGTTCAGGAAGGTGTTAGCTCTGGATGATGTTAGCTCAGGAAGGTGTTAGCTCAGGAAGGTGTTTGCTCAGGATGATGTTAGCTCAGGAAGGTATTAGCTCAGGTAGGTGTTAGCTCAGGAAGGTGTTTGCTCTGGAAGGTGTTAGCTCAGGATGATGTTAGCTCAGGACGATGTTAGCTCAGGAAGGTGTTAGCTCAGGAAGGTGTTAGCTCAGGATGATGTTAGCTCAGGAAGGTGTTAGCTCAGGATGATGTTAGCTCAGGAAGGTGTTAGCTCAGGAAGGTGTTAGCTCAGGAAGGTGTTAGCTCAGGATGATGTTAGCTCAGGAAGGTGTTAGCTCAGGAAGGTGTTAGCTCAGGAAGTGTTAGCTCAGGATGGTGTTATCTCAGGAAGGTGTTAGCTCAGGAAGGTGTTAGCTCAGGATGGTGTTAGCTCAGGAAGGTGTTAGCTCAGGAAGTTGTTAGCTCAGGAAGGTGTTAGCTCAGGAAGGTGTTAGCTCAGGATGATGTTAGCTCAGGAAGGTGTTAGCTCAGGAAGGTGTTAGCTCAGGAAGGTGTTAGCTCAGGAAGGTGTTAGCTCAGGAAGGTGTTAGCTCAGGAAGTTGTTAGCTCAGGATGATGTTAGCTCAGGAAGGTGTTAGCTCAGGAAGGTGTTAGCTCAGGAAGGTGTTAGCTCAGGAAGGTATTAGCTGAGGAAGGTGTTAGCTCAGGAAGGTGTTAGCTCAGGAAGGTATTAGCTCAGGATGGTTTTAGCTTAGGAAGGTGTTAGTTCAGGATGATGTTAGCTCAGGATGATGTTAGCTCAGGATGATGTTAGCTGAGGAAGGTGTTAGCTCTGGAAGGTGTTAGCTCTGGAAGGTGTTAGCGCAGGAAGGTGTTAGCGCAGGATGATGTTTGCTCAGGATGATGTTAGCTCAGGATGATGTTAGCTCAGGAAGGTGTTAGCTCAGGATGATGTTAGCTCCGGAAGGTATTAGATCAGGAAGGTGTTAGCTCAGGATAATGTTAGCTCAGGAAGGTGTTAGCTCAGGATGATGTTAGCTCAGGAAGGTGTTAGCTCAGGAAGGTGTTAGCTCAGGAAGGTGT
This sequence comes from Carcharodon carcharias, assembly GCF_017639515.1. NCBI lineage: Eukaryota > Metazoa > Chordata > Chondrichthyes > Lamniformes > Lamnidae > Carcharodon > Carcharodon carcharias. The sequence continues at coordinate 263,177,566 of NC_054467.1, read as the reverse complement.
TAGCTCAGGATGATGTTAGCTCAGGAAGGTGTTAGCTCAGGAAGGTGTTAGGTCAGGAAAGTGTTAGCTCAGGATGGTGTTATCTCAGGAAGGTGTTAGCTCAGGAAGGTGTTAGCTCAGGATGGTGTTAGCTCAGGAAGGTGTTAGCTCAGCATGATGTTAGCTCAGGAAGGTGTTAGCTCAGGATGATGTTAGCTCAGGAAGGTGTTAGCTCATAATGATGTTAGCTCAGGAAGGTGTTAGCTCAGGAAAGTGTTAGCTCAGGATGATGTTAGCTCAGGAAGGTGTTAGCTCAGGAAGGTGTTAGCTCAGGAAGGTGTTAGCTCAGGATGATGTTAGCTCAGGAAGGTGTTAGCTCAGGATGATGTTAGCTCAGGAAGGGGTTAGCTCAGGAAAGTGTCAGCTCAGGAAGGTGTTAGCTCAGGATGTTGTTAGCTCAGGATGATGTTAGCTCAGGAAGGTGTTAGCTCAGGATGATGTTGGCTCAGGAAGGTGTTAGCTCAGGAAGTTGTTAGCTCAGGATGATGTTAGCTCAGGATGATGTTAGCTCAGGATGATGTTAGCTCAGGAAGGTGTTAGCTCAGGAAGGTGTTAGCTCCGGAAGGTATTAGCTCACGAAGGTGTTAGCTCAGGAAGGTATTAGCTCAGGAAGGTGTTAGCTCAGGAAGGTATTAACTGAGGAAGGTGTTAGCTCAGGAAGGTGTTAGCTCAGGAAGGTATTAGCTCAGGATGATGTTAGCTCAGGATGGTTTTAGCTTAGGAAGGTGTTAGCTCAGGATGATGTTAGCTCAGGATGATGTTAGCTCAGGATGATGTTAGCTCAGGAAGGTGTTAGCTCAGGAAGGTGTTCGCTCAGGATGGTGTTAGCTCAGGAAGGTGTTAGCTCAGGATGATGTTAGCTCAGGAAGGTGTTAGCTCAGGATGATGTTAGCTCAGGAAGGTGTTAGCTCATAATGATGTTAGCTCAGGAAGGTGTTAGCTCAGGAAGGTGTTAGCTCAGGATGATGTTAGCTCAGGAAGGTGTTAGCTCCGGAAGGTGTTAGCTCAGGAAGGTGTTAGCTCAGGATGATGTTAGCTCAGGAAGGTGTTAGCTCAGGATGATGTTAGCTCAGGAAGGTGTTAGCTCAGGAAAGTGTCAGCTCAGGAAGGTGTTAGCTCAGGAAGTTGTTAGCTCAGGATGATGTTAGCTCAGGAAGGTGTTAGCTCTGGATGATGTTGGCTCAGGAAGGTGTTAGCTCATGAAGTTGTTAGCTCAGGATGATGTTAGCTCAGGATGATAGCTCAGGAAGGTGTTAGCTCAGGAAGGTTGTTAGCTCCGGAAGGTATTAGCTCACGAAGGTGTTAGCTCAGGAAGGTGTTAGCTCAGGAAGGTATTAGCTCAGGAAGGTGTTAGCTCAGGAAGGTGTTAGCACTGGAAGGTATTAGCTCAGGAAGGTGTTAGCTCAGGAAGGTGTTAGCTCAGGAAGGTATTAGCTCAGGATGATGTTACCTCAGGATGGTTTTAGCTTAGGAAGGTGTTAGCTCAGGATGATGTTAGCTCAGGATGATGTTAGCTCAGGATGATGTTAGCTCAGGATGATGTTAGCTCAGGATGATGTTAGCTCAGGAAGGTGTTAGCTCAGGAAGGTGTTAGCTCAGGAAGGTGTTATCTCAGGATGATGTTTGCTCAGGATGATGTTAGCTGAGGAAGGTGTTAGCTCAGGAAGGTGTTAGCTCAGGATGATGTTAGCTCAGGATGATGTTAGCTCAGGAAGGTGTTAGCTCAGGATGATGTTAGCTCAGGAAGGTGTTAGCTCAGGAAAGTGTCAGCTCAGGAAGGTGTTAGCTCAGGAAGTTGTTAGCTCAGGATGATGTTAGCTCAGGAAGGTGTTAGCTCTGGATGATGTTGGCTCAGGAAGGTGTTAGCTCATGAAGTTGTTAGCTCAGGATGATGTTAGCTCAGGATGATAGCTCAGGAAGGTGTTAGCTCAGGAAGGTTGTTAGCTCCGGAAGGTATTAGCTCACGAAGGTGTTAGCTCAGGAAGGTGTTAGCTCAGGAAGGTATTAGCTCAGGAAGGTGTTAGCTCAGGAAGGTGTTAGCACTGGAAGGTATTAGCTCAGGAAGGTGTTAGCTCAGGAAGGTGTTAGCTCAGGAAGGTATTAGCTCAGGATGATGTTACCTCAGGATGGTTTTAGCTTAGGAAGGTGTTAGCTCAGGATGATGTTAGCTCAGGATGATGTTAGCTCAGGATGATGTTAGCTCAGGAAGGTGTTAGCTCAGGAAGGTGTTAGCTCAGGAAGGTGTTATCTCAGGATGATGTTTGCTCAGGATGATGTTAGCTGAGGAAGGTGTTAGCTCAGGATGGTGTTAGCTCAGGATGATGTTAGCTCAGGATGATGTTAGCGCAGGAAGGTGTTAGCTCAGGATGATGTTAGCTCAGGAAGGTATTAGGTCAGGAAGGTGTTAGCTCAGGATGATGTTAGCTCAGGATGATGTTAGCTCAGGATGATGTTAGCTCAGGAAGGTGTTAGCTCAGGAAGGTGTTAGCTCAGGAAGGTGTTAGCTCAGGATGATGTTTGCTCAGGATGATGTTAGCTCAGGATGATGTTAGCTCAGGATGATGTTAGCTCAGGAAGGTGTTATCTCAGGATGATGTTAGCTCAGGAACGTATTAGCTCAGGAAGGTGTTAGCTCAGGATGATGTTAGCTCAGGAAGGTGTTAGCTCAGGAAGGTGTTAGCTCAGGAAAGTTTTAACTCAGGATGGTGTTATCTCAGGAAGGTGTTAGCTCAGGAAGGTGTTAGCTCAGGATGGTGTTAGCTCAGGAAGGTGTTAGCTCAGGATGATGTTAGCTCAGGAAGGTGTTAGCTCAGGATGATGTTAGCTCAGGAAGGTATTAGCTCAGGAAGGTGTTAGCTCAGGATGATGTTAGCTCAGGAAGGTATTAGCTCAGGATGATGTTAGCTCAGGATGATGTTAGCTCAGGATGATGTTAGCTGAGGAAGGTGTTAGCTCAGGAAGGTGTTAGCTCAGGATGATGTTAGCTCAGGAAGGTGTTAGCTCAGGAATGTGTTAGCTCAGGATGATGTTAGCTCAGGAAGGTATTAGCTCAGGAAGGTGTTAGCTCAAGATGATGTTAGCTCATGAAGTTGTTAGCTCAGGAAGGTGTTAGCTCATGAAGGTGTTATCTCAGGAAGGTGTTAGCTCAGGATGATGTTAGCTCAGGACCTTGTTAGCTCAAGAAGGTGTTAGCTCAGGATGATGTTAGCTCAGGAAGGTGTGAGCTCAGGAAGGTGTTTGCTCTGGAAGGTGTTAGCTCAGGATGATGTTAGCTCAGGATGGTGTTAGCTCAGGAAGGTGTTAGCTCAGGAAGGTGTTAGCTCAGGAAGGTGTTAGCTCAGGATGATGTTAGCGCAGGAAGGTGCTAGCTCAGGAAGGTGTTAGCTCAGGATGGTGTTAGCTCAGGATGATGTATGCTCAGGAAGGTGTTAGCTCAGGAAGGTGTTAGCTCAGGATGATGTTTGCTCAGGAAGGTGTTAGCTCAGGATGATGTTAGCTCAGGAAGGTGTCAGCTCAGGATGATGTTAGCTCAGGAAGGTGTTAGCTCAGGAAGGTGTTAGCTCAGGAAGGTGTTTGCTCAGGATGATGTTAGCTCAGGAAGGTGTTAGCTCAGGAAGGTGTCAGCTCAGGATGATGTTTGCTCAGGACGATGTTAGCTCAGGATGATGTTAGCTCAGGATGATGTTAGCTCAGGAAGGTGTTAGCTCAGGATGATGTTAGCTCAGGAAGGTGTTAGCTCAGGAAGGTGTTAGCTCAGGATGATGTTTGCTGAGGAAGGTGTTAGCTCAGGAAGGTGTTACCTCAGGATGATGTTAGCTCAGGATGATGTTAGCTCTGGAAGGTGTTAGCTCAGGAAGGTGTTAGCTCAGGATGATGTTAGCTCAGGAAGGTATTAGCTCAGGAAGGTGTTAGCTCAGGAAGGTGTTATCTCAGGAAGGTGTTAGCTCAGGATGATGTTAGCTCAGGACAGTGTTAGCTGCGGAAGGTGTTAGCTCAGGATGATGTTAGCTCAGGAAGGTGTTAGCTCCGGAAGGTGTTAGCTCAGGATGGTGTTAGCTCAGGAAGGTGTTAGCTCAGGATGATGTTAGCTCAGGATGATGTTAGCTTAGGATGATGTTAGCTCAGGAATGTGTTAGCTCGGAAGGTGTTTGCTCCGGATGATGTTAGCTCAGGAAGGTTTTAGCTCAGGATGATGTGAGCTCAGGAAGGTGTTAGCTCAGGAAAATGTTAGCTCAGGAAGGTGTTAGCTCAGGATGATGTTCGCTCAGCAAGGTGTTAGCTCAGGAAGGTGTTAGCTCATGAAGTTGTTAGCTCAGGAAGGTGTTAGCTCATGAAGGTGTTATCTCAGGAAGGTGTTAGCTCAGGATGATGTTAGCTCAGGACCTTGTTAGCTCAGGAAGGTGTTAGCTCAGGATGATGTTAGCTCAGGAAGGTGTGAGCTCAGGAAGGTGTTTGCTCTGGAAGGTGTTAGCTCAGGATGATGTTAGCTCAGGATGGTGTTAGCTCAGGAAGGTGTTAGCTCAGGAAGGTGTTAGCTCAGGAAGGTGTTAGCTCAGGATGATGTTAGCGCAGGAAGGTGCTAGCTCAGGAAGGTGTTAGCTCAGGATGGTGTTAGCTCAGGATGATGTAAGCTCAGGAAGGTGTTAGCTCAGGATGATGTTTGCTCAGGAAGGTGTTAGCTCAGGATGATGTTAGCTCAGGAAGGTGTCAGCTCAGGATGATGTTAGCTCAGGAAGGTGTTAGCTCAGGAAGGTGTTAGCTCAGGAAGGTGTTTGCTCAGGATGATGTTAGCTCAGGAAGGTGTTAGCTCAGGAAGGTGTCAGCTCAGGATGATGTTTGCTCAGGACGATGTTAGCTCAGGATGATGTTAGCTCAGGATGATGTTAGCTCAGGAAGGTGTTAGCTCAGGATGATGTTAGCTCAGGAAGGTGTTAGCTCAGGAAGGTGTTAGCTCAGGATGATGTTTGCTGAGGAAGGTGTTAGCTCAGGAAGGTGTTACCTCAGGATGATGTTAGCTCAGGATGATGTTAGCTCTGGAAGGTGTTAGCTCAGGAAGGTGTTAGCTCAGGATGATGTTAGCTCAGGAAGGTATTAGCTCAGGAAGGTGTTAGCTCAGGAAGGTGTTATCTCAGGAAGGTGTTAGCTCAGGATGATGTTAGCTCAGGACAGTGTTAGCTGCGGAAGGTGTTAGCTCAGGATGATGTTAGCTCAGGAAGGTGTTAGCTCCGGAAGGTGTTAGCTCAGGATGGTGTTAGCTCAGGAAGGTGTTAGCTCAGGATGATGTTAGCTCAGGAAGGTGTTAGCTCAGGATGATGTTAGCTCAGGAAGGTATTAGCTCAGGAAGGTGTTAGCTCAGGAAGGTGTTATCTCAGGAAGGTGTTAGCTCAGGATGATGTTAGCTCAGGACAGTGTTAGCTGAGGAAGGTGTTAGCTCAGGATGATGTTAGCTCAGGAAGGTGTTAGCTCCGGAAGGTGTTAGCTCAGGATGGTGTTAGCTCAGGAAGGTGTTAGCTCAGGATGATGTTAGCTCAGGATGATGTTAGCTTAGGATGATGTTAGCTCAGGAATGTGTTAGCTCGGAAGGTGTTTGCTCCGGATGATGTTAGCTCAGGAAGGTGTTAGCTCAGGATGATGTGAGCTCAGGAAGGTGTTAGCTCAGGAAAATGTTAGCTCAGGAAGGTGTTAGCTCAGGATGATGTTCGCTCAGCAAGGTGTTAGCTCAGGAAGGTGTTAGCTCAGGAAGGTGTTAGCTCTGGATGATGTTAGCTCAGGAAGGTGTTAGCTCAGGAAGGTGTTTGCTCAGGATGATGTTAGCTCAGGAAGGTATTAGCTCAGGAAGGTATTAGCTCAGGTAGGTGTTAGCTCAGGAAGGTGTTTGCTCTGGAAGGTGTTAGCTCAGGATGATGTTAGCTCAGGACCATGTTAGCTCAGGAAGGTGTTATTTCCGGAAGGTGTTAGCTCAGGATGATGTTAGCTCAGGAAGGTGTTAGCTCAGGATGATGTTAGCTCAGGAAGGTGTTAGCTCAGGAAGGTGTTAGCTCAGGAAGGTGTTAGCTCAGGATGATGTTAGCTCAGGATGATGTTAGCTCAGGATGATGTTAGCTCAGGAAGGTGTTAGCTCAGGAAGGTGTTAGCTCAGGAAAGTGTTAGCTCAGGATGGTGTTATCTCAGGAAGGTGTTTGCTCAGGAAGGTGTTAGCTCAGGATGGTGTTAGCTCAGGAAGGTGTTAGCTCAGGATGATGTTAGCTCAGGAAGGTGTTAGCTCAGGATGATGTTAGCTCAGGAAGGTGTTAGCTCATAATGATGTTAGCTCAGGAAGGTGTTAGCTCAATAAGGTGTTAGCTCAGGAAGGTGTTAGCTCAGGATGATGTTAGCTCAGGAAGGTGTTCGGTCAGGAAGGTGTTAGCTCAGGAAGGTGTTAGCTCAGGAAGGTGTTAGCTCAGGAAGGTGTTAGCTCAGGATGATGTTAGCTCAGGAAGGTGTTAGCTCAGGATGATGTTAACTCAGGAAGGTGTTAGCTCAGGAAGGTGTCAGCTCAGGAAGGTGTTAGCTCAGGAAGTTGTTAGCTCAGGATGATGTTAGCACAGGAAGGTGTTAGCACAGGATGATGTTAGCTCAGGAAGGTGTTAGCTCAGGAAGATGTTCGCCCCGGAAGGTATTAACTCAGGAAGGTGTTAGCTCAGGATGGTGTTAGCTCAGGAAGGTATTATCTGAGGAAGGTGTTTGCTCAGGAAGGTTTTAGCTCAGGAAGGCATTAGCTCAGGATGATGTTAGCTCAGGAAGGTTTTAGCTCAGGAAGGTGTTAGCTCAGGATGATGTTAGCTCAGGATGATGTTAGCTCAGGAAGGTGTTAGCTCAGGAACGTGTTAGATCAGGAAGGTGTTAGCTCAGGATGATGTTAGCTCAGGATGGTGTTAGCTCAGGAAGGTGTTAGCTCAGGAAGGTGTTAGCTCAGGATGATGTTAGCTCAGGAAGGTGTTAGCTCAGGAAAGTGTTAGCTCAGGATGGTGTTATCTCAGGAAGGTGTTTGCTCAGGAAGGTGTTAGCTCAGGATGGTGTTAGCTCTGGAAGGTGTTAGCTCAGGATGATGTTAGCTCAGGAAGGTGTTAGCTCAGGAAGGTGTTAGCTCAGGATGATGTTAACTCAGGAAGGTGTTAGCTCAGGAAGGTGTTAGCTCAGGAAGGTTTAAGCTCAGGATGATATTCACTCAGGAAGGTGTTAGCTCAGGATGATGTTAGCTCAGTAAGGTGTTAGCTCAGGAAGGTGTCAGCTCAGGAAGGTGTTAGCTCAGGAAGGTGTTAGCTCAGGATGATGTTAGCTCAGGAAGGTGTTAGCTCAGGATGATGTTAGCTCAGGAAGGTGTTAGCTCAGGAAGGTGTTAGCTCAGGAAGGTGTTAGCTCAGGAAGGTATTAGCTCAGGAAGGTGTTAGCTCAGGAAGGTATTAGCTCAGGAAGGTGTTAGCTGAGGAAGGTGTTAGCTCAGGAAGGTATTAGCTCAGGATGATGTTAGCTCAGGATGGTTTTAGCTCAGGAGGGTGTTAGCTCAGGATGATGTTAGCTCAGGATGATGTTAGCTCAGGAATGTGTTTGCTCAGGAAGGTGTTAGCTCAGGAAGGTGTTAGCTCAGGATGATGTTAGCTCAGGAAGGTGTTAGCTCAGGAAGGTGTTAGCTCAGGAAGGTTTTAGCTCAGGATGATGTTAGCTCAGGAAGGTGTTAGCTCTGGAAGGTGTTAGCTCAGGAAGGTGTTAGCTCAGGATGATGTTAGCTCAGGTAGGTATTAGCTTAGGAATGTGTTAGCTCAGGAAGGTTTTAGCTCAGGAAGGTGTTAGCTCAGGGAGGTATTAGCTCAGGAAGGTGTTAGCTCAGGAAGGTGTTAGCTCAGGAAGGTGTTAGCTCAGGAAGGTATTAGCTCAGGAAGGTGTTAGCTCAGGAAGGTGTTAGCTAGGTAAGGTATTAGCTCCGGAAGGTGTTAGCTCAGGAAGGTGTTAGCTCAGGAAGGTATTAGCTCAGGAAGGTGTTAGTTCAGGAAGGTGTTAGCTCAGGATGATGTTAGCTCAGGAAGGTGTTAGCTCAGGATGATGTTAGCTCAGGAAGGTGTTAGCTCAGGAAGGTGTTAGCTCAGGAAGGTGTTAGCTCAGGAAGGTGTTTGCTCAGGAAGGTGTTATCTCAGGAAGGTGTTAGCTCAGGATGATGTTAGCTCAGGACGGTGTTAGCTCAGGAAGGTGTTAGCTCAGGATGATGTTAGCTCAGGAAGGTGTTAGCCCACGATGGTGTTAGCTCAGGATGATGTTAGCTCAGGATGATGTTATCTCAGGAAGGTGTGAGCTCAGGAAGGTGTTTGATCAGGAAGGTGTTAGCTCAGGATGATGTTAGCTCAGGATGGTGTTAGCTCAGGAAGGTGTTAGCTCAGGAAGGTGTTAGCTCAGGAAGGTGTTAGCTCAGGATGATGTTAGCACAGGAAGGTGCTAGCTCAGGAAGGTGTTAGCTCACGATGGTGTTAGCTTAGGATGATGTTAGCTCAGGAAGGTGTTAGCTCAGGAAGGTGTTAGCTCAGGATGATGTTAGCTCAGGAAGGTGTTAGCTCAGGATGATGTTTGCTCAGGAAGGTGTTAGCTCAGGATGATGTTAGATCAGGAAGGTGTTAGCTCAGGAAGGTGTTAGCTCAGGAAGGTGTTTGCTCAGGATGATGTTAGCTCAGGAAGGTGTTAGCTCAGGAAGGTGTTAGCTCAGGATGATGTTTGCTCAGGACGATGTTAGCTCAGGATGATGTTAGCTCAGGATGATGTTAGCTCAGGAAGGTGTTAGCTCAGGATGATGTTAGCTCAGGAAGGTGTTAGCTCAGGAAGGTGTTAGCTCAGGATGATGTTTGCTGAGGAAGGTGTTAGCTCAGGAAGGTGTTAGCTCAGGATGATGTTAGCTCAGGATGATGTTAGCTCAGGAAGGTGTTAGCTCAGGAAGGTGTGAGCTCAGGATGATGTTAGCTCAGGAAGGTATTAGCTCAGGAAGGTGTTAGCTCAGGAAGGTGTTATCTCAGGAACGTGTTAGCTCAGGATGATGTTAGCTCAGGACAGTGTTAGCTGAGGAAGGTGTTAGCTCAGGATGATGTTAGCTCAGGATGGTGTTAGCTCAGGAAGGTGTTAGCTCAGGATGATGTTAGCTCAGGATGATGTTAGTTTAGGATGATGTTAGCTCAGGAATGTGTTAGCTCAGGAAGGTGTTAGCTCAGGATGATGTTAGCTCAGGAAGGTGTTAGCTCAGGAAGGTGTTAGCTCAGGATGATGTTTGCTGAAGAAGGTGTTAGCTCAGGAAGGTGTTAGCTCAGGATGATGTTAGCTCAGGATGATGTTAGCTCAGGAAGGTGTTAGCTCAGGAAGGTGTTAGCTCAGGATGATGTTAGCTCAGGAAGGTATTAGCTCAGGAAGGTGTTAGCTCAGGAAGGTGTTATCTCAGGAAGGTGTTAGCTCAGGATGATGTTAGCTCAGGACAGTGTTAGCTGCGGAAGGTGTTAGCTCAGGATGATGTTAGCTCAGGAAGGTGTTAGCTCCGGAAGGTGTTAGCTCAGGATGGTGTTAGCTCAGGAAGGTGTTAGCTCAGGATGATGTTAGCTCAGGATGATGTTAGCTTAGGATGATGTTAGCTCAGGAATGTGTTAGCTCAGGAAGGTGTTTGCTCTGGATGATGTTAGCTCAGGAAGGTGTTAGCTCAGTATGCTGTTAGCTCAGGAAGGTGTTAGCTCAGGAAAATGTTAGCTCAGGAAGGTGTTAGCTCAGGAAGGTGTTAGCTCTGGATGATGTTAGCTCAGGAAGGTGTTTGCTTAGGAAGGTGTTTGCTCAGGATGATGTTAGCTCAGGAAGGTATTAGCTCAGGTAGGTGTTAGCTCAGGAAGGTGTTAGCTCCGGAAGGTGTTAGCTCAGGATGGTGTTAGCTCAGGAAGGTGTTAGCTCAGGATGATGTTAGCTCAGGATGATGTTAGCTCAGGATGATGTTAGCTTAGGATGATGTTAGCTCAGGAATGTGTTAGCTCGGAAGGTGTTTGCTCCGGATGATGTTAGCTCAGGAAGGTGTTAGCTCAGGATGATGTGAGCTCAGGAAGGTGTTAGCTCAGGAAAATGTTAGCTCAGGAAGGTGTTAGCTCAGGATGATGTTCGCTCAGCAAGGTGTTAGCTCAGGAAGATGTTAGCTCAGGAAGGTGTTAGCTCAGGATGATGTTAGCTCAGGAAGGTGTTAGCTCAGGAAGGTGTTAGCTCAGGAAGGTGTTAGCTCAGGAAGGTATTAGCTCAGGAAGGTGTTAGCTCAGGAAGGTATTAGCTCAGGAAGGTGTTAGCTGAGGAAGGTGTTAGCTCAGGAAGGTATTAGCTCAGGATGATGTTAGCTCAGGATGGTTTTAGCTCAGGAGGGTGTTAGCTCAGGATGATGTTAGCTCAGGATGATGTTAGCTCAGGAATGTGTTTGCTCAGGAAGGTGTTAGCTCAGGAAGGTGTTAGCTCAGGATGATGTTAGCTCAGGAAGGTGTTAGCTCAGGAAGGTGTTAGCTCAGGAAGGTTTTAGCTCAGGATGATGTTAGCTCAGGAAGGTGTTAGCTCTGGAAGGTGATAGCTCAGGAAGGTGTTAGCTCAGGATGATGTTAGCTCAGGTAGGCATTAGCTTAGGAATGTGTTAGCTCAGGAAGGTTTTAGCTCAGGAAGGTGTTAGCTCAGGGAGGTATTAGCTCAGTAAGGTGTTAGCTCACGAAGGTGTTAGCTCAGGAAGGTGTTAGCTCAGGAAGGTATTAGCTCAGGAAGGTGTTAGCTCAGGAAGGTGTTAGCTAGGTAAGGTATTAGCTCCGGAAGGTGTTAGCTCAGGAAGGTGTTAGTTCAGGAAGGTATTAGCTCAGGAAGGTGTTAGTTCAGGAAGGTGTTAGCTCAGGATGATGTTAGCTCAGGAAGGTGTTAGCTCAGGATGATGTTAGCTCAGGAAGGTGTTAGCTCAGGAAGGTGTTAGCTCAGGAAGGTGTTAGCTCAGGAAGGTGTTAGCTCAGGAAGGTGTTTGCTCAGGAAGGTGTTAGCTCAGGATGATGTTAGCTCAGGACGGTGTTAGCTCAGGAAGGTGTTAGCTCAGGATGATGTTAGCTCAGGAAGGTGTTAGCCCACGATGGTGTTAGCTCAGGATGATGTTAGCTCAGGATGATGTTATCTCAGGAAGGTGTGAGCTCAGGAAGGTGTTTGATCAGGAAGGTGTTAGCTCAGGATGATGTTAGATCAGGATGGTGTTAGCTCAGGAAGGTGTTAGCTCAGGAAGGTGTTAGCTCAGGAAGGTGTTAGCTCAGGATGATGTTAGCACAGGAAGGTGCTAGCTCAGGAAGGTGTTAGCTCACGATGGTGTTAGCTTAGGATGATGTTAGCTCAGGAAGGTGTTAGCTCAGGAAGGTGTTAGCTCAGGATGATGTTAGCTCAGGAAGGTGTTAGCTCAGGATGATGTTTGCTCAGGAAGGTGTTAGCTCAGGATGATGTTAGATCAGGAAGGTGTTAGCTCAGGAAGGTGTTAGCTCAGGAAGGTGTTTGCTCAGGATGATGTTAGCTCAGGAAGGTGTTAGCTCAGGAAGGTGTTAGCTCAGGATGATGTTTGCTCAGGACGATGTTAGCTCAGGATGATGTTAGCTCAGGATGATGTTAGCTCAGGAAGGTGTTAGCTCAGGATGATGTTAGCTCAGGAAGGTGTTAGCTCAGGAAGGTGTTAGCTCAGGATGATGTTTGCTGAGGAAGGTGTTAGCTCAGGAAGGTGTTAGCACAGGATGATGTTAGCTCAGGATGATGTTAGCTCAGGAAGGTGTTAGCTCAGGAAGGTGTGAGCTCAGGATGATGTTAGCTCAGGAAGGTATTAGCTCAGGAAGGTGTTAGCTCAGGAAGGTGTTATCTCAGGAACGTGTTAGCTCAGGATGATGTTAGCTCAGGACAGTGTTAGCTGAGGAAGGTGTTAGCTCAGGATGATGTTAGCTCCGGAAGGTGTTAGCTCAGGATGGTGTTAGCTCAGGAAGGTGTTAGCTCAGGATGATGTTAGCTCAGGATGATGTTAGTTTAGGATGATGTTAGCTCAGGAATGTGTTAGCTCAGGAAGGTGTTAGCTCAGGATGATGTTAGCTCAGGAAGGTGTTAGCTCAGGAAGGTGTTAGCTCAGGATGATGTTTGCTGAAGAAGGTGTTAGCTCAGGAAGGTGTTAGCTCAGGATGATGTTAGCTCAGGATGATGTTAGCTCAGGAAGGTGTTAGCTCAGGAAGGTGTTAGCTCAGGATGATGTTAGCTCAGGAAGGTATTAGCTCAGGAAGGTGTTAGCTCAGGAAGGTGTTATCTCAGGAAGGTGTTAGCTCAGGATGATGTTAGCTCAGGACAGTGTTAGCTGCGGAAGGTGTTAGCTCAGGATGATGTTAGCTCAGGAAGGTGTTAGCTCCGGAAGGTGTTAGCTCAGGATGGTGTTAGCTCAGGAAGGTGTTAGCTCAGGATGATGTTAGCTCAGGATGATGTTAGCTTAGGATGATGTTAGCTCAGGAATGTGTTAGCTCAGGAAGGTGTTTGCTCTGGATGATGTTAGCTCAGGAAGGTGTTAGCTCAGGATGCTGTTAGCTCAGGAAGGTGTTAGCTCAGGAAAATGTTAGCTCAGGAAGGTGTTAGCTCAGGAAGGTGTTAGCTCTGGATGATGTTAGCTCAGGAAGGTGTTTGCTTAGGAAGGTGTTTGCTCAGGATGATGTTAGCTCAGGAAGGTATTAGCTCAGGTAGGTGTTAGCTCAGGAAGGTGTTAGCTCCGGAAGGTGTTAGCTCAGGATGGTGTTAGCTCAGGAAGGTGTTAGCTCAGGATGATGTTAGCTCAGGATGATGTTAGCTTAGGATGATGTTAGCTCAGGAATGTGTTAGCTCGGAAGGTGTTTGCTCCGGATGATGTTAGCTCAGGAAGGTGTTAGCTCAGGATGATGTGAGCTCAGGAAGGTGTTAGCTCAGGAAAATGTTAGCTCAGGAAGGTGTTAGCTCAGGATGATGTTCGCTCAGCAAGGTGTTAGCTCAGGAAGGTGTTAGCTCATGAAGTTGTTAGCTCAGGAAGGTGTTAGCTCATGAAGGTGTTATCTCAGGAAGGTGTTAGCTCAGGATGATGTTAGCTCAGGACCTTGTTAGCTCAGGAAGGTGTTAGCTCAGGATGATGTTAGCTCAGGAAGGTGTGAGCTCAGGAAGGTGTTTGCTCTGGAAGGTGTTAGCTCAGGATGATGTTAGCTCAGGATGGTGTTAGCTCTGGAAGGTGTTAGCTCAGGAAGGTGTTAGCTCAGGAAGGTGTTAGCTCAGGATGATGTTAGCGCAGGAAGGTGCTAGCTCAGGAAGGTGTTAGCTCAGGATGGTGTTAGCTCAGGATGATGTAAGCTCAGGAAGGTGTTAGCTCAGGAAGGTGTTAGCTCAGGATGATGTTTGCTCAGGAAGGTGTTAGCTCAGGATGATGTTAGCTCAGGAAGGTGTCAGCTCAGGATGATGTTAGCTCAGGAAGGTGTTAGCTCAGGAAGGTGTTAGCTCAGGAAGGTGTTTGCTCAGGATGATGTTAGCTCAGGAAGGTGTTAGCTCAGGAAGGTGTCAGCTCAGTATGATGTTTGCTCAGGACGATGTTAGCTCAGGATGATGTTAGCTCAGGATGATGTTAGCTCAGGAAGGTGTTAGCTCAGGATGATGTTAGCTCAGGAAGGTGTTAGCTCAGGAAGGTGTTAGCTCAGGATGATGTTTGCTGAGGAAGGTGTTAGCTCAGGAAGGTGTTACCTCAGGATGATGTTAGCTCAGGATGATGTTAGCTCTGGAAGGTGTTAGCTCAGGAAGGTGTTAGCTCAGGATGATGTTAGCTCAGGAAGGTATTAGCTCAGGAAGGTGTTAGCTCAGGAAGGTGTTATCTCAGGAAGGTGTTAGCTCAGGATGATGTTAGCTCAGGACAGTGTTAGCTGCGGAAGGTGTTAGCTCAGGATGATGTTAGCTCAGGAAGGTGTTAGCTCCGGAAGGTGTTAGCTCAGGATGGTGTTAGCTCAGGAAGGTGTTAGCTCAGGATGATGTTAGCTCAGGATGATGTTAGCTTAGGATGATGTTAGCTCAGGAATGTGTTAGCTCGGAAGGTGTTTGCTCCGGATGATGTTAGCTCAGGAAGGTGTTAGCTCAGGATGATGTGAGCTCAGGAAGGTGTTAGCTCAGGAAGATGTTAGCTCAGGAAGGTGTTAGCTCAGGATGATGTTCGCTCAGCAAGGTGTTAGCTCAGGAAGGTGTTAGCTCAGGAAGGTGTTAGCTCTGGATGATGTTAGCTCAGGAAGGTGTTAGCTCAGGAAGGTGTTTGCTCAGGATGATGTTAGCTCAGGAAGGTATTAGCTAAGGAAGCTATTAGCTCAGGTAGGTGTTAGCTCAGGAAGGTGTTTGCTCTGGAAGGTGTTAGCTCAGGATGATGTTAGCTCAGGACCTTGTTAGCTCAGGAAGGTGTTATTTCCGGAAGGTGTTAGCTCAGGATGATGTTAGCTCAGGAAGGTGTTAGCTCAGGATGATGTTAGCTCAGGAAGGTGTTAGCTCAGGAAGGTGTTAGCTCAGGAAGGTGTTAGCTCAGGATGATGTTAGCTCAGGATGATGTTAGCTCAGGAAGGTGTTAGCTCAGGAAGGTGTTAGCTCAGGAAAGTGTTAGCTCAGGATGGTGTTATCTCAGGAAGGTGTTTGCTCAGGAAGGTGTTAGCTCAGGATGGTGTTAGCTCAGGAAGGTGTTAGCTCAGGATGATGTTAGCTCAGGAAGGTGTTAGCTCATAATGATGTTAGCTCAGGAAGGTGTTAGCTCAGTAAGGTGTTAGCTCAGGAAGGTGTTAGCTCAGGATGATGTTAGCTCAGGAAGGTGTTCGGTCAGGAAGGTGTTAGCTCAGGAAGGTGTTAGCTCAGGAAGGTGTTAGCTCAGGAAGGTGTTAGCTCAGGATGATGTTAGCTCAGGAAGGTGTTAGCTCAGGATGATGTTAACTCAGGAAGGTGTTAGCTCAGGAAGGTGTCAGCTCAGGAAGGTGTTAGCTCAGGAAGTTGTTAGCTCAGGATGATGTTAGCACAGGAAGGTGTTAGCACAGGATGATGTTAGCTCAGGAAGGTGTTAGCTCAGGAAGGTGTTCGCCCCGGAAGGTATTAACTCAGGAAGGTGTTAGCTCAGGATGGTGTTAGCTCAGGAAGGTATTATCTGAGGAAGGTGTTTGCTCAGGAAGGTTTTAGCTCAGGAAGGCATTAGCTCAGGATGATGTTAGCTCAGGAAGGTTTTAGCTCAGGAAGGTGTTAGCTCAGGAAGATGTTAGCTCAGGATGATGTTAGCTCAGGAAGGTGTTAGCTCAGGAACGTGTTAGCTCAGGAAGGTGTTAGCTCAGGATGATGTTAGCTCAGGATGGTGTTAGCTCAGGAAGGTGTTAGCTCAGGAAGGTGTTAGCTCAGGATGATGTTAGCTCAGGAAGGTGTTAGCTCAGGAAGGTGTTAGCTCAGGAAAGTGTTAGCTCAGGATGGTGTTATCTCAGGAAGGTGTTTGCTCAGGAAGGTGTTAGCTCAGGATGGTGTTAGCTCTGGAAGGTGTTAGCTCAGGATGATGTTAGCTCAGGAAGGTGTTAGCTCAGGAAGGTTTTAGCTCAGGATGATGTTAACTCAGGAAGGTGTTAGCTCAGGAAGGTGTTAGCTCAGGAAGGTTTAAGCTCAGGATGATATTCACTCAGGAAGGTGTTAGCTCAGGATGATGTTAGCTCAGTAAGGTGTTAGCTCAGGAAGGTGTCAGCTCAGGAAGGTGTTAGCTCAGGAAGGTGTTAGCTCAGGATGATGTTAGCTCAGGAAGGTGTTAGCTCAGGATGATGTTAGCTCAGGAAGGTGTTAGCTCAGGAAGGTGTTAGCTCAGGAAGGTGTTAGCTCAGGAAGGTATTAGCTCAGGAAGGTGTTAGCTCAGGAAGGTATTAGCTCAGGAAGGTGTTAGCTCAGGAAGGTGTTAGCTCAGGAAGGTATTAGCTCAGGATGATGTTAGCTCAGGATGGTTTTAGCTCAGGAGGGTGTTAGCTCAGGATGGTGTTATCTCAGGAAGGTGTTAGCTCAGGATGATGTTAGCTCAGGATGATGTTAGCTTAGGATGATGTTAGCTCAGGAATGTGTTAGCTCGGAAGGTGTTTGCTCCGGATGATGTTAGCTCAGGAAGGTGTTAGCTCAGGATGATGTGAGCTCAGGAAGGTGTTAGCTCAGGAAAATGTTAGCTCAGGAAGGTGTTAGCTCAGGATGATGTTCGCTCAGCAAGGTGTTAGCTCAGGAAGGTGTTAGCTCATGAAGTTGTTAGCTCAGGAAGGTGTTAGCTCATGAAGGTGTTATCTCAGGAAGGTGTTAGCTCAGGATGATGTTAGCTCAGGACCTTGTTAGCTCAGGAAGGTGTTAGCTCAGGATGATGTTAGCTCAGGAAGGTGTTTGCTCTGGAAGGTGTTAGCTCAGGATGATGTTAGCTCAGGATGGTGTTAACTCAGGAAGGTGTTAGCTCAGGAAGGTGTTAGCTCAGGAAGGTGTTAGCTCAGGATGATGTTAGCGCAGGAAGGTGCTAGCTCAGGAAGGTGTTAGCTCAGGATGGTGTTAGCTCAGGATGATGTAAGCTCAGGAAGGTGTTAGCTCAGGAAGGTGTTAGCTCAGGATGATGTTTGCTCAGGAAGGTGTTAGCTCAGGATGATGTTAGCTCAGGAAGGTGTCAGCTCAGGATGATGTTAGCTCAGGAAGGTGTTAGCTCAGGAAGGTGTTAGCTCAGGAAGGTGTTTGCTCAGGATGATGTTAGCTCAGGAAGGTGTTAGCTCAGGAAGGTGTCAGCTCAGTATGATGTTTGCTCAGGACGATGTTAGCTCAGGATGATGTTAGCTCAGGATGATGTTAGCTCAGGAAGGTGTTAGCTCAGGATGATGTTAGCTCAGGAAGGTGTTAGCTCAGGAAGGTGTTAGCTCAGGATGATGTTTGCTGAGGAAGGTGTTAGCTCAGGAAGGTGTTACCTCAGGATGATGTTAGCTCAGGATGATGTTAGCTCTGGAAGGTGTTAGCTCAGGAAGGTGTTAGCTCAGGATGATGTTAGCTCAGGAAGGTATTAGCTCAGGAAGGTGTTAGCTCAGGAAGGTGTTATCTCAGGAAGGTGTTAGCTCAGGATGATGTTAGCTCAGGACAGTGTTAGCTGCGGAAGGTGTTAGCTCAGGATGATGTTAGCTCAGGAAGGTGTTAGCTCCGGAAGGTGTTAGCTCAGGATGGTGTTAGCTCAGGAAGGTGTTAGCTCAGGATGATGTTAGCTCAGGATGATGTTAGCTTAGGATGATGTTAGCTCAGGAATGTGTTAGCTCGGAAGGTGTTTGCTCCGGATGATGTTAGCTCAGGAAGGTGTTAGCTCAGGATGATGTGAGCTCAGGAAGGTGTTAGCTCAGGAAAATGTTAGCTCAGGAAGGTGTTAGCTCAGGATGATGTTCGCTCAGCAAGGTGTTAGCTCAGGAAGGTGTTAGCTCAGGAAGGTGTTAGCTCTGGATGATGTTAGCTCAGGAAGGTGTTAGCTCAGGAAGGTGTTTGCTCAGGATGATGTTAGCTCAGGAAGGTATTAGCTAAGGAAGCTATTAGCTCAGGTAGGTGTTAGCTCAGGAAGGTGTTTGCTCTGGAAGGTGTTAGCTCAGGATGATGTTAGCTCAGGACCTTGTTAGCTCAGGAAGGTGTTATTTCAGGAAGGTGTTAGCTCAGGATGATGTTAGCTCAGGAAGGTGTTAGCTCAGGATGATGTTAGCTCAGGAAGGTGTTAGCTCAGGATGATGTTAGCTCAGGAAGGTGTTAGCTCAGGAAGGTGTTAGCTCAGGAAGGTGTTAGCTCAGGATGATGTTAGCTCAGGAAGGTGTTAGCTCAGGAAGGTGTTAGCTCAGGAAGGTGTTAGCTCAGGAAGGTGTTAGCTCAGGAAGGTGTTAGCTCAGGAAGGTGTTAGCTCAGGAAGGTGTTAGCTCAGGAAGGTGTTAGCTCAGGATGGTGTTAGCTCAGGAAGGTGTTAGCTCAGGATGATGTTAGCTCAGGAAGGTGTTAGCTCAGGATGATGTTAGCTCAGGAAGGTGTTAGCTCAGGAAGGTGTTAGCTCAGGAAGGTGTTAGCTCAGGAAGGTGTTAGCTCAGGAAGGTGTTAGCTCAGGAAGGTGTTAGCTCAGGAAGGTTTTAGCTCAGGATGATGTTAGCTCAGGAAGGTGTTAGCTCAGGAAGGTGTTAGCTCAGGAAGGTGTTAGCTCAGGATGATGTTAGCTCGGGAAGGTTTTAGCTCAGGATGATGTTAACTCAGGAAGGTGTTAGCTCAGGAAGGTGTCAGCTCAGGAAGGTGTTAGCTCAGGAAGTTGTTAGCTCAGGATGATGTTAGCACACAAAGGTGTTAGCACAGGATGATGTTAGCTCAGGAAGGTGTTAGCTCAGGAAGATGTTCGCCCCGGAAGGTATTAGCTCAGGAAGGTGTTAGCTCAGGAAGGTGTTAGCTCAGGAAGGTATTAGCTGAGGAAGGTGTTTGCTCAGGAAGGTTTTAGCTCAGGAAGGCATTAGCTCAGGATGATGTTAGCTCAGGAAGGTTTTAGCTCAGGAAGGTGTTAGCTCAGGATGATGTTAGCTCAGGATGATGTTAGCTCAGGAAGGTGTTAGCTCAGGAACGTGTTAGCTCAGGAAGGTGTTAGCTCAGGATGATGTTAGCTCAGGATGGTGTTAGCTCAGGAAGGTGTTAGCTCAGGAAGGTGTTAGCTCAGGATGATGTTAGCTCAGGAAGGTGTTAGCTCAGGAAAGTGTTAGCTCAGGATGGTGTTATCTCAGGAAGGTGTTTGCTCAGGAAGGTGTTAGCTCAGGATGATGTTAGCTCTGGAAGGTGTTAGCTCAGGATGATGTTAGCTCAGGAAGGTGTTAGCTCAGGAAGGTTTTAGCTCAGGATGATGTTAACTCAGGAAGGTGTTAGCTCAGGAAGGTGTTAGCTCAGGAAGGTTTAAGCTCAGGATGATATTCACTCAGGAAGGTGTTAGCTCAGGATGATGTTAGCTCAGTAAGGTGTTAGCTCAGGAAGGTGTCAGCTCAGGAAGGTGTCAGCTCAGGAAGGTGTTAGCTCAGGATGATGTTAGCTCAGGAAGGTGTTAGCTCAGGATGATGTTAGCTCAGGAAGGTGTTAGCTCAGGAAGGTGTTAGCTCAGGAAGGTGTTAGCTCAGGAAGGTATTAGCTCAGGAAGGTGTTAGCTCAGGAAGGTATTAGCTCAGGAAGGTGTTAGCTGAGGAAGGTGTTAGCTCAGGAAGGTATTAGCTCAGGATGATGTTAGCTCAGGATGGTTTTAGCTCAGGAGGGTGTTAGCTCAGGATGATGTTAGCTCAGGATGATGTTAGCTCAGGAATGTGTTTGCTCAGGAAGGTGTTAGCTCAGGAAGGTGTTAGCTCAGGATGATGTTAGCTCAGGAAGGTGTTAGCTCAGGAAGGTGTTAGCTCAGGAAGGTTTTAGCTCAGGATGATGTTAGCTCAGGAAGGTGTTAGCTCTGGAAGGTGATAGCTCAGGAAGGTGTTAGCTCAGGATGATGTTAGCTCAGGTAGGCATTAGCTTAGGAATGTGTTAGCTCAGGAAGGTTTTAGCTCAGGAAGGTGTTAGCTCAGGGAGGTATTAGCTCAGGAAGGTGTTAGCTCACGAAGGTGTTAGCTCAGGAAGGTGTTAGCTCAGGAAGGTATTAGCTCAGGAAGGTGTTAGCTCATGAAGGTGTTAGCTAGGTAAGGTATTAGCTCCGGAAGGTGTTAGCTCAGGAAGGTGTTAGTTCAGGAAGGTATTAGCTCAGGAAGGTGTTAGTTCAGGAAGGTGTTAGCTCAGGATGATGTTAGCTCAGGAAGGTGTTAGCTCAGGATGATGTTAGCTCAGGAAGGTGTTAGCTCAGGAAGGTGTTAGCTCAGGAAGGTGTTAGCTCAGGATGATGTTTGCTCAGGAAGGTGTTATCTCAGGAAGGTGTTAGCTCAGGATGATGTTAGCTCAGGAAGGTGTTAGCTCAGGATGATGTTAGCTCAGGAAGGTGTTAGCTCAGGAAGGTGTTAGCTCAGGAAGGTTTTAGCTCAGGATGATGTTAGCTCAGGATGATGTTAGCTCAGGAAGGTGTTAGCTCAGGAAGGTGTTAGCTCAGGAAAGTGTTAGCTCAGGATGGTGTTATCTCAGGAAGGTGTTTGCTCAGGAAGGTGTTAGCTCAGGATGGTGTTAGCTCAGGAAGGTGTTAGCTCAGGATGATGTTAGCTCAGGAAGGTGTTAGCTCAGGATGATGTTAGCTCAGGAAGGTGTTAGCTCATAATGATGTTAGCTCAGGAAGGTGTTAGCTCAGGAAGGTGTTAGCTCAGGAAGGTGTTAGCTCAGGATGATGTTAGCTCAGGAAGGTGTTCGCTCAGGAAGGTGTTAGCTCAGGAAGGTGTTAGCTCAGGAAGGTGTTAGCTCAGGATGATGTTAGCTCAGGAAGGTGTTAGCTCAGGATGATGTTAACTCAGGAAGGTGTTAGCTCAGGAAGGTGTCAGCTCAGGAAGGTGTTAGCTCAGGAAGTTGTTAGCTCAGGATGATGTTAGCACAGGAAGGTGTTAGCACAGGATGATGTTAGCTCAGGAAGGTGTTAGCTCAGGAAGGTGTTCGCTCCGGAAGGTATTAGCTCAGGAAGGTGTTAGCTCAGGATGGTGTTAGCTCAGGAAGGTATTATCTGAGGAAGGTGTTTGCTCAGGAAGGTTTTAGCTCAGGAAGGTATTAGCTCAGGATGATGTTAGCTCAGGAAGGTTTTAGCTCAGGAAGGTGTTAGCTCAGGATGATGTTAGCTCCGGATGATGTTAGCTCAGGAAGGTGTTAGCTCAGGAACGTGTTAGCTCAGGAAGGTGTTAGCTCAGGATGATGTTAGCTCAGGATGGTGTTAGCTCAGGAAGGTGTTAGCTCAGGAAGGTGTTAGCTCAGGATGATGTTAGCTCAGGAAGATGTTAGCTCAGGAAAGTGTTAGCTCAGGATGGTGTTATCTCAGGAAGGTGTTTGCTCAGGAAGGTGTTAGCTCAGGATGGTGTTAGCTCTGGAAGGTGTTAGCTCAGGATGATGTTAGCTCAGGAAGGTGTTAGCTCAGGAAGGTGTTAGCTCAGGATGATGTTAACTCAGGAAGGTGTTAGCTCAGGAAGGTGTTAGCTCAGGAAGGTTTAAGCTCAGGATGATATTCGCTCAGGAAGGTTTTAGCTCAGGATGATGTTAGCTCAGGAAGGTGTTAGCTCAGGAAGGTGTCAACTCAGGAAGGTATTAGCTCAGGAAGGTGTTAGCTCAGGATGATGTTAGCTCAGGAAGGTGTTAGCTCAGGATGATGTTAGCTGAGGATGATGTTAGCTCAGGAAGGTGTTAGCTCAGGAAGGTGTTAGCTCAGGAAGGTATTAGCTCAGGAAGGTGTTAGCTCAGGAAGGTATTAGCTCAGGAAGGTGTTAGCTCAGGAAGGTGTTAGCTCAGGAAGGTGTTAGCTCAGGAAGGTATTAGCTCAGGATGATGTTAGCTCAGGATGGTTTTAGCTCAGGAGGGTGTTAGCTCAGGATGATGTTAGCTCAGGATGATGTTAGCTCAGGAATGTGTTTGCTCAGGAAGGTGTTAGCTCAGGAAGGTGTTAGCTCAGGATGATGTTAGCTCAGGAAGGTGTTAGCTCAGGAAGGTGTTAGCTCAGGAAGGTGTTAGCTCAGGATGATGTTTGCTGAGGAAGGTGTTAGCTCAGGAAGGTGTTACCTCAGGATGATGTTAGCTCAGGATGATGTTAGCTCTGGAAGGTGTTAGCTCAGGAAGGTGTTAGCTCAGGATGATGTTAGCTCAGGAAGGTATTAGCTCAGGAAGGTGTTAGCTCAGGAAGGTGTTATCTCAGGAAGGTGTTAGCTCAGGATGATGTTAGCTCAGGACAGTGTTAGCTGCGGAAGGTGTTAGCTCAGGATGATGTTAGCTCAGGAAGGTGTTAGCTCCGGAAGGTGTTAGCTCAGGATGGTGTTAGCTCAGGAAGGTGTTAGCTCAGGATGATGTTAGCTCAGGATGATGTTAGCTTAGGATGATGTTAGCTCAGGAATGTGTTAGCTCGGAAGGTGTTTGCTCCGGATGATGTTAGCTCAGGAAGGTGTTAGCTCAGGATGATGTGAGCTCAGGAAGGTGTTAGCTCAGGAAAATGTTAGCTCAGGAAGGTGTTAGCTCAGGATGATGTTCGCTCAGCAAGGTGTTAGCTCAGGAAGGTGTTAGCTGAGGAAGGTGTTAGCTCTGGATGATGTTAGCTCAGGAAGGTGTTAGCTCAGGAAGGTGTTTGCTCAGGATGATGTTAGCTCAGGAAGGTATTAGCTAAGGAAGCTATTAGCTCAGGTAGGTGTTAGCTCAGGAAGGTGTTTGCTCTGGAAGGTGTTAGCTCAGGATGATGTTAGCTCAGGACCTTGTTAGCTCAGGAAGGTGTTAGCTCAGGAAGGTGTTAGCTCAGGAAGGTGTTAGCTCAGGATGATGTTAGCTCAGGAAGGTGTTAGCTCAGGATGATGTTAGCTCAGGAAGGTGTTAGCTCAGGAAGGTGTTAGCTCAGGAAGGTGTTAGCTCAGGATGATGTTAGCTCAGGATGATGTTAGCTCAGGAAGGTGTTAGCTCAGGAAGGTGTTAGCTCAGGAAAGTGTTAGCTCAGGATGGTGTTATCTCAGGAAGGTGTTTGCTCAGGAAGGTGTTAGCTCAGGATGGTGTTAGCTCAGGAAGGTGTTAGCTCAGGATGATGTTAGCTCAGGAAGGTGTTAGCTCAGGATGATGTTAGCTCAGGAAGGTGTTAGCTCATAATGATGTTAGCTCAGGAAGGTGTTAGCTCAGTAAGGTGTTAGCTCAGGAAGGTGTTAGCTCAGGATGATGTTAGCTCAGGAAGGTGTTCGGTCAGGAAGGTGTTAGCTCAGGAAGGTGTTAGCTCAGGAAGGTGTTAGCTCAGGAAGGTGTTAGCTCAGGATGATGTTAGCTCAGGAAGGTGTTAGCTCAGGATGATGTTAGCTCAGGAAGGTGTTAGCTCAGGAAGGTGTCAGCTCAGGAAGGTGTTAGCTCAGGAAGTTGTTAGCTCAGGATGATGTTAGCACAGGAAGGTGTTAGCACAGGATGATGTTAGCTCAGGAAGGTGTTAGCTCAGGAAGGTGTTCGCCCCGGAAGGTATTAACTCAGGAAGGTGTTAGCTCAGGATGGTGTTAGCTCAGGAAGGTATTATCTGAGGAAGGTGTTTGCTCAGGAAGGTTTTAGCTCAGGAAGGCATTAGCTCAGGATGATGTTAGCTCAGGAAGGTTTTAGCTCAGGAAGGTGTTAGCTCAGGATGATGTTAGCTCAGGATGATGTTAGCTCAGGAAGGTGTTAGCTCAGGAACGTGTTAGCTCAGGAAGGTGTTAGCTCAGGATGATGTTAGCTCAGGATGGTGTTAGCTCAGGAAGGTGTTAGCTCAGGAAGGTGTTAGCTCAGGATGATGTTAGCTCAGGAAGGTGTTAGCTCAGGAAAGTGTTAGCTCAGGATGGTGTTATCTCAGGAAGGTGTTTGCTCAGGAAGGTGTTAGCTCAGGATGGTGTTAGCTCTGGAAGGTGTTAGCTCAGGATGATGTTAGCTCAGGAAGGTGTTAGCTCAGGAAGGTTTTAGCTCAGGATGATGTTAACTCAGGAAGGTGTTAGCTCAGGAAGGTGTTAGCTCAGGAAGGTTTAAGCTCAGGATGATATTCACTCAGGAAGGTGTTAGCTCAGGATGATGTTAGCTCAGTAAGGTGTTAGCTCAGGAAGGTGTCAGCTCAGGAAGGTGTTAGCTCAGGAAGGTGTTAGCTCAGGATGATGTTAGCTCAGGAAGGTGTTAGCTCAGGATGATGTTAGCTCAGGAAGGTGTTAGCTCAGGAAGGTGTTAGCTCAGGAAGGTGTTAGCTCAGGAAGGTATTAGCTCAGGATGATGTTAGCTCAGGATGGTTTTAGCTCAGGAGGGTGTTAGCTCAGGATGATGTTAGCTCAGGATGATGTTAGCTCAGGAATGTGTTTGCTCAGGAAGGTGTTAGCTCAGGAAGGTGTTAGCTCAGGATGATGTTAGCTCAGGAAGGTGTTAGCTCAGGAAGGTGTTAGCTCAGGAAGGTTTTAGCTCAGGATGATGTTAGCTCAGGAAGGTGTTAGCTCTGGAAGGTGATAGCTCAGGAAGGTGTTAGCTCAGGATGATGTTAGCTCAGGTAGGCATTAGCTTAGGAATGTGTTAGCTCAGGAAGGTTTTAGCTCAGGAAGGTGTTAGCTCAGGGAGGTATTAGCTCAGGAAGGTGTTAGCTCAGGAAGGTGTTAGCTCAGGAAGGTGTTAGCTCAGGAAGGTATTAGCTCAGGAAGGTGTTAGCTCATGAAGGTGTTAGCTAGGTAAGGTATTAGCTCCGGAAGGTGTTAGCTCAGGAAGGTGTTAGTTCAGGAAGGTATTAGCTCAGGAAGGTGTTAGTTCAGGAAGGTGTTAGCTCAGGATGATGTTAGCTCAGGAAGGTGTTAGCTCAGGATGATGTTAGCTCAGGAAGGTGTTAGCTCAGGAAGGTGTTAGCTCAGGAAGGTGTTAGCTCAGGATGATGTTTGCTCAGGAAGGTGTTATCTCAGGAAGGTGTTAGCTCAGGATGATGTTAGCTCAGGAAGGTGTTAGCCCAGGATGGTGTTAGCCCAGGATGGTGTTAGCTCTGGATGATGTTAGCTCAGGATGATGTTATCTCAGGAAGGTGTGAGCTCAGGAAGGTGTTTGCTCAGGAAGGTGTTAGCTCAGGATGATGTTAGCTCAGGATGGTGTTAGCTCAGGAAGGTGTTAGCTCAGGAAGGTGTTAGCTCAGGAAGGTGTTAGCTCAGGATGATGTTAGCACAGGAAGGTGCTAGCTCAGGAAGGTGTTAGCTCACGATGGTGTTAGCTCAGGATGATGTTAGCTCAGGAAGGTGTTAGCTCAGGAAGGTGTTAGCTCAGGATGATGTTAGCTCAGGAAGGTGTTAGCTCAGGATGATGTTTGCTCAGGAAGGTGTTAGCTCAGGATGATGTTAGCTCAGGAAGGTGTTAGCTCAGGAAGGTGTTAGCTCAGGAAGGTGTTTGCTCAGGATGATGTTAGCTCAGGAAGGTGTTAGCTCAGGAAGGTGTTAGCTCAGGATGATGTTTGCTCAGGACGATGTTAGTTCAGGATGATGTTAGCTCAGGATGATGTTAGCTCAGGAAGGTGTTAGCTCAGGATGATGTTAGCTCAGGAAGGTGTTAGCTCAGGAAGGTGTTAGCTCAGGATGATGTTTGCTGAGGAAGGTGTTAGCTCAGGAAGGTGTTAGCTCAGGATGATGTTAGCTCAGGATGATGTTAGCTCAGGAAGGTGTTAGCTCAGGAAGGTGTGAGCTCAGGATGATGTTAGCTCAGGAAGGTATTAGCTCAGGAAGGTGTTAGCTCAGGAAGGTGTTATCTCAGGAACGTGTTAGCTCAGGATGATGTTAGCTCAGGACAGTGTTAGCTGAGGAAGGTGTTAGCTCAGGATGATGTTAGCTCCGGAAGGTGTTAGCTCAGGATGGTGTTAGCTCAGGATGGTGTTAGCTCAGGATGATGTTAGCTCAGGATGATGTTAGCTTAGGATGATGTTAGCTCAGGAATGTGTTAGCTCAGGAAGGTGTTAGCTCAGGATGATGTTAGCTCAGGAAGGTGTTAGCTCAGGAAGGTGTTAGCTCAGGATGATGTTTGCTGAGGAAGGTGTTAGCTCAGGAAGGTGTTAGCTCAGGATGATGTTAGCTCAGGATGATGTTAGCTCAGGAAGGTGTTAGCTCAGGAAGGTGTTAGCTCAGGATGATGTTAGCTCAGGAAGGTATTAGCTCAGGAAGGTGTTAGCTCAGGAAGGTGTTATCTCAGGAAGGTGTTAGCTCAGGATGATGTTAGCTCAGGACAGTGTTAGCTGCGGAAGGTGTTAGCTCAGGATGATGTTAGCTCAGGAAGGTGTTAGCTCCGGAAGGTGTTAGCTCAGGATGGTGTTAGCTCAGGAAGGTGTTAGCTCAGGATGATGTTAGCTCAGGATGATGTTAGCTTAGGATGATGTTAGCTCAGGAATGTGTTAGCTCAGGAAGGTGTTTGCTCTGGATGATGTTAGCTCAGGAAGGTGTTAGCTCAGGATGCTGTTAGCTCAGGAAGGTGTTAGCTCAGGAAAATGTTAGCTCAGGAAGGTGTTAGCTCAGGAAGGTGTTAGCTCTGGATGATGTTAGCTCAGGAAGGTGTTTGCTTAGGAAGGTGTTTGCTCAGGATGATGTTAGCTCAGGAAGGTATTAGCTCAGGTAGGTGTTAGCTCAGGAAGGTGTTTGCTCTGGAAGGTGTTAGCTCAGGATGATGTTAGCTCAGGACCATGTTAGCTCAGGAAGGTGTTATTTCAGGAAGGTGTTAGCTCAGGATGATGTTAGCTCAGGAAGGTGTTAGCTCAGGATGATGTTAGCTCAGGAAGGTGTTAGCTCAGGAAGGTGTTAGCTCAGGAAGGTTTTAGCTCAGGATGATGTTAGCTCAGGATGATGTTAGCTCAGGAAGGTGTTAGCTCAGGAAGGTGTTAGCTCAGGAAAGTGTTAGCTCAGGATGGTGTTATCTCAGGAAGGTGTTAGCTCAGGAAGGTGTTAGCTCAGGATGGTGTTAGCTCAGGAAGGTGTTAGCTCAGGATGATGTTAGCTCAGGAAGGTGTTAGCTCAGGATGATGTTAGCTCAGGAAGGTGTTAGCTCATAATGATGTTAGCTCAGGAAGGTGTTAGCTCAGGAAGGTGTTAGCTCAGGAAGGTGTTAGCTCAGGATGATGTTAGCTCAGGAAGGTGTTAGCTCAGGAAGGTGTTAGCTCAGGAAGGTGTTAGCTCAGGAAGGTGTTAGCTCAGGATGATGTTAGCTCAGGAAGGTGTTAGCTCAGGATGATGTTAGCTCAGGAAGGTGTTAGCTCAGGAAGGTGTCAGCTCAGGAAGGTGTTAGCTCAGGAAGTTGTTAGCTCAGGATGATGTTAGCACAGGAAGGTGTTAGCTCAGGAAGGTGTTAGCTCAGGATGATGTTAGCTCAGGAAGGTGTTAGCTCAGGAAGGTGTTAGCTCAGGAAGGTATTAGCTCAGGATGATGTTAGCTCAGGAAGGTGTTAGCTCAGGAAGGTGTTAGCTCAGGAAGGTGTTAGCTCAGGAAGGTGTTAGCTCAGGAAGGTGTTAGCTCAGGATGATGTTAGCTCAGGAAGGTGTTAGCTCAGGAAGGTGTTAGCTCAGGATGATGTTAGCTCAGGATGATGTTAGCTCAGGAAGGTGTTAGCTCAGGAAGGTGTTAGCTCAGGAAGGTGTTAGCTCAGGATGATGTTAGCTCAGGATGGTGTTAGCTCAGGAAGGTGTTAGCTCAGGAAGGTGTTAGCTCAGGATGATGTTAGCTCAGGAAGATGTTAGCTCAGGAAGGTGTTAGCTCAGGATGGTGTTATCTCAGGAAGGTGTTAGCTCAGGAAGGTGTTAGCTCAGGATGGTGTTAGCTCAGGAAGGTGTTAGCTCAGGATGATGTTAGCTCAGGAAGGTGTTAGCTCAGGAAGGTGTTAGCTCAGGATGGTGTTAGCTCAGGAAGGTGTTAGCTCAGGATGATGTTAGCTCAGGATGATGTTAGCTCAGGAAGGTGTTAGCTCAGGAATGTGTTAGCTCAGGAAGGTGTTAGCTCAGGATGATGTTAGCTCAGGAAGGTGTTAGCTCAGGATGATGTTAGCTCAGGAAGGTGTTAGCTCAGGAAAATGTTAGCTCAGGAAGGTGTTAGCTCAGGATGATGTTCGCTCAGCAAGGTGTTAGCTCAGGAAGGTGTTAGCTCAGGAAGGTGTTAGCTCAGGAAGGTGTTAGCTCTGGATGATGTTAGCTCAGGAAGGTGTTAGCTCAGGAAGGTGTTAGCTCAGGATGATGTTAGCTCAGGAAGGTATTAGCTCAGGAAGGTGTTATCTCAGGAAGGTGTTAGCTCAGGAAGGTGTTGTCTCAGGAAGGTGTTAGCTCAGGATGATGTTAGCTCAGGACGGTGTTAGCTCAGGAAGGTGTTAGCTCAGGAAGGTGTTAGCTCAGGAAGGTGTTAGCTCAGGAAGGTGTTAGCTCAGGATGATGTTAGCTCAGGAAGGTGTTAGCTCAGGAAGGTGTTAGCTCAGGAAGGTGTTAGCTCAGGATGATGTTAGCTCAGGAAGGTGTTAGCTCAGGAAGGTGTTAGCTCAGGAAGGTGTTAGCTCAGGAAGGTGTTAGCTCAGGAAGGTGTTAGCTCAGGAAGGTGTTAGCTCAGGAAGGTGTTAGCTCAGGAAGATATTAGCTCAGGAAGGTGTTAGCTCAGGAAGGTGTTAGCTCAGGAAGGTGTTAGCTCAGGAAGGTGTTAGCTCAGGAAGGTGTTAGCTCAGGAAGGTGTTAGCTCAGGAAGGTGTTAGCTCAGGATGATGTTAGCTCAGGAAGGTGTTAGCTCAGGAAGGTGTTAGCTCAGGAAGGTGTTAGCTCAGGAAGGTGTTAGCTCAGGAAGGTGTTAGCTCAGGAAGGTGTTAGCTCAGGAAGGTGTTAGCTCAGGAAGGTGTTCGCTCAGGAAGGTGTTAGCTCAGGAAGGTGTTAGCTCAGGAAGGTTTTAGCTCAGGAAGGTGTTAGCTCAGGAAGGTGTTAGCTCAGGAAGGTGTTAGCTCAGGATGATGTTAGCTCAGGAAGGTGTTAGCTGAGGGAGGTGTTTGCTCAGGAAGGTGTTAGCTCAGAAAGGTGTTAGCTCAGGATGGTGTTAGCTCAGGAAGGTGTTAGCTCAGGAAGGTGTTAGCTCAGGAAGGTGTTTGCTCAGGAAGGTGTTAGCTCAGGGTGATGTTAGCTCAGGAAGGTGTTAGCTCAGGAAGGTGTTAGCTCAGGATGTGTTAGCTCAGGATTATGTTAGCTCAGGAAGGTGTGAGCTCAGGAAGGTGTTAGCTCAGGAAGGTGTTAGCTCAGGATGATGTTAGCTCAGGATGGTGTTAGCTCAGGAAGGTGTTAGCTCAGGAAGGTGTTAGCTCAGGATGATGTTAGCTCAGGAAGGTGTTAGCTCAGGAAGGTGTTAGCTCAGGATGGTGTTAGCTCAGGAAGGTGTTAGCTCAGGAAGGTGTTAGCTCAGGATGGTGTTAGCTCAGGAAGGTGTTAGCTCAGGATGATGTTAGCTCAGGAAGGTGTTAGCTCAGGAAGGTGTTAGCTCAGGATGATGTTAGCTCAGGAAGGTGTTAGCTCAGGAAGGTGTTAGCTCAGGAAGGTGTTAGCTCAGGAAGGTGTTAGCTCAGGAAGGTGTTAGCTCAGGATGATGTTAGCTCAGGAAGGTGTTAGCTCAGGAAGGTGTTAGCTCAGGAAGGTGTTAGCTCAGGAAGGTGTTAGCTCAGGATGATGTTAGCTCAGGAAGGTGTTAGCTCAGGATGATGTTAGCTCAGGAAGGTGTTAGCTCAGGAAGGTGTTAGCTCAGGAAGGTGTTAGCTCAGGATGGTGTTAGCTCAGGAAGGTGTTAGCTCAGGAAGGTGTTAGCTCAGGAAGGTGTTAGCTCAGGAAGGTGTTAGCTCAGGAAGGTGTTAGCTCAGGATGGTGTTAGCTCAGGATGTTGTTAGCTCAGGAGGTGTTAGCTCAGGATGGTGTTAGCTCAGGAAGGTGTTAGCTCAGGATGATGTTAGCTCAGGATGATGTTAGCTTAGGATGATGTTAGCTCAGGAAGGTGTTAGCTCAGGAAGGTGTTTGCTCAGGATGATGTTAGCTCAGGAAGGTGTTAGCTCAGGATGATGTTAGCTCAGGAAGGTGTTAGCTCAGGAAATGTTAGCTCAGGAAGGTGTTATCTCAGGATGATGTTAGCTCAGCAAGGTGTTAGCTCAGGAAGGTGTTAGCTCATGAAGTTGTTAGCTCAGGATGATGTTAGCTCAGGAAGTGTTAGCTCAGGAAGGTGTTAGCTCAGGATGATGTTAGCTCAGGAAGGTGTTAGCTCAGGATGTTATTAGCTCAGGATTATGTTAGCTCAGGAAGGTGTGAGCTCAGGAAGGTGTTAGCTCAGGAAGGTGTTAGCTCAGGATGATGTTAGCTCAGGAAGGTGTTAGCTCAGGAAGGTGTTAGCTCAGGAAGGTGTTAGCTCAGGAAGGTGTTAGCTCAGGATGATGTTAGCTCAGGAAGGTGTTAGCTCAGGAAGGTGTTAGCTCAGGATGGTGTTAGCTCAGGATGATGTTAGCTCAGGAAGGTGTTAGCTCAGGAAGGTGTTAGCTCAGGATGATGTTAGCTCAGGAAGGTGTTAGCTCAGGATGATGTTAGCTCAGGAAGGTGTTAGCTCAGGATGATGTTAGCTCAGGAAGGTGTTAGCTCAGGAAGGTGTTAGCTCAGGAAGGTGTTAGCTCAGGATGATGTTAGCTCAGGAAGGTGTTAGCTCAGGAAGGTGTTAGCTCAGGATGATGTTAGCTCAGGAAGGTGTTAGCTCAGGATGATGTTAGCTCAGGAAGGTGTTAGCTCAGGAAGGTGTTAGCTCAGGATGATGTTAGCTCAGGAAGGTGTTAGCTCAGGAAGGTGTTAGCTCAGGATGATGTTAGCTCAGGAAGGTGTTAGCTCAGGAAGGTGTTAGCTCAGGAAGGTGTTAGCTCAGGATGATGTTAGCTCAGGAAGGTGTTAGCTCAGGAAGGTGTTAGCTCAGGATGATGTTAGCTCAGGAAGGTTTTAGCTCAGGAAGGTGTTAGCTCAGGAAGGTGTTAGCTCAGGAAGGTGTTAGCTCAGGATGATGTTAGCTCAGGACAGTGTTAGCTCGGAAGGTGTTAGCTCAGGATGATGTTAGCTCAGGAAGGTGTTAGCTCAGGAAGGTGTTAGCTCAGGATGGTGTTAGCTCAGGACGGTGTTAGCTCAGGATGATGTTAGCTCAGGATGATGTTAGCTTAGGATGATGTTAGCTCAGGAAGGTGTTAGCTCAGGAAGGTGTTAGCTCCGGAAGATGTTAGCTCAGGAAGGTGTTAGCTCAGGATGATGTTAGCTCAGGAAGGTGTTAGCTCAGGAAGATGTTAGCTCAGGAAGGTGTTAGCTCAGGATGATGTTCGCTCAGGAAGGTGTTAGCTCAGGAAGGTGTTAGCTCAGGAAGTTGTTAGCTCAGGATGATGTTAGCTCAGGAAGGTGTTAGCTCAGGATGATGTTAGCTCAGGATGATGTTAGCTCAGGAAGGTATTAGCTCAGGAAATGTTAGCTCACGAAAGTATTAGCTCAGGAAGGTGTCAGCTCATGAAGGTGTTAGCTCAGGATGATGTTAGCTCAGGAAGGTTTTAGCTCAGGAAGGTGTTAGCTCAGGAAGGTGTTAGCTCAGGATGATGTTAGCTCAGGAAGGTGTTAGCTCAGGATGATGTTAGCTCAGGAAGGTGTTAGCTCAGGATGATGTTAGCTCAGGAAGGTGTTAGCTCAGGAAGGTGTTAGCTCAGGAAGGTGTTAGCTCAGGATGATGTTAGCTCAGGAAGGTGTTAGCTCAGGAAGGTGTTAGCTCAGGAAGGTGTTAGCTCAGGATGGTGTTAGCTCAGGAAGGTGTTAGCTCAGGAAGGTGTTAGCTCAGGATGGTGTTAGCTCAGGAAGGTGTTAGCTCAGGATGATGTTAGCTCAGGAAGGTGTTAGCTCAGGATGATGTTAGCTCAGGAAGGTGTTAGCTCAGGAATGATGTTAGCTCAGGAAGGTGTTAGCTCAGGAAGGTGTTAGCTCAGGAAGGTGTTAGCTCAGGATGATGTTAGCTCAGGAAGGTGTTAGCTCAGGAAGGTGTTAGCTCAGGAAGGTGTTAGCTCAGGAAGGTGTTAGCTCAGGAAGGTGTTAGCTCAGGATGATGTTAGCTCAGGAAGGTGTTAGCTCAGGATGATGTTAGCTCAGGAAGGTGTTAGCTCAGGAAGGTGTCAGCTCAGGAAGGTGTTAGCTCAGGAAGGTATTAGCTCAGGATGATGTTAGCTCAGGAAGGTGTTAGCTCAGGATGATGTTAGCTCAGGAAGGTGTTAGCTCAGGAAGGTGTTAGCTCAGGAAGGTGTTAGCTCAGGAAGGTGTTAGCTCAGGAAGGTGTTAGCTCAGGAAGGTATTAGCTCAGGAAGGTGTTAGCTCAGGAAGGTGTTAGCTCAGGAAGGTGTTAGCTCAGGATGATGTTAGCTCAGGAAGGTGTTAGCTCAGGAAGGTGTTAGCTCAGGAAGGTGTTAGCTCAGGATGATGTTAGCTCAGGAAGGTGTTAGCTCAGGAAGGTGTTAGCTCAGGAAGGTGTTAGCTCAGGAAGTGTTAGCTCAGGAAGGTGTTAGCTCAGGAAGGTGTTAGCTCAGGAAGGTGTTAGCTCAGGAAGGTGTTAGCTCAGGAAGGTGTTAGCTCAGGAAGGTGTTAGCTCAGGAAGGTGTTAGCTCAGGAAGGTGTTAGCTCAGGATGATGTTAGCTCAGGAAGGTGTTAGCTCAGGAAGGTGTTAGCTCAGGAAGGTGTTAGCTCAGGAAGGTGTTAGCTCAGGAAGGTGTTAGCTCAGGAAGGTGTTAGCTCAGGAAGGTGTTAGCTCAGGATGGTGTTAGCTCAGGAAGGTGTTAGCTCAGGATGGTGTTAGCTCAGGAAGGTGTTAGCTCAGGAAGGTGTTAGCTCAGGAAGGTGTTAGCTCAGGATGATGTTAGCTCAGGAAGGTGTTAGCTCAGGATGATGTTAGCTCAGGAAGGTGTTAGCTCAGGAAGGTGTTAGCTCAGGAAGGTGTTAGCTCAGGAAGGTGTTAGCTCAGGAAGGTGTTAGCTCAGGAAGGTGTTAGCTCAGGATGATGTTAGCTCAGGACGGTGTTAGCTCAGGAAGGTGTTAGCTCAGGATGATGTTAGCTCAGGAAGGTGTTAGCTCAGGAAGGTGTTAGCTCAGGATGATGTTAGCTCAGGATGATGTTAGCTCAGGAAGGTGTTAGCTCAGGAAGGTGTTAGCTCAGGAAGGTGTTAGCTCAGGATGATGTTAGCTCAGGATGGTGTTAGCTCAGGAAGGTGTTAGCTCAGGAAGGTGTTAGCTCAGGAAGGTGTTAGCTCAGGATGATGTTAGCTCAGGAAGGTGTTAGCTCAGGAAGGTGTTAGCTCAGGATGGTGTTAGCTCAGGATGATGTTAGCTCAGGAAGGTGTTAGCTCAGGAAGGTGTTAGCTCAGGATGATGTTAGCTCAGGAAGGTGTTAGCTCAGGATGATGTTTGCTCAGGAAGGTGTTAGCTCAGGATGATGTTAGCTCAGGAAGGTGTTAGCTCAGGAAGGTGTTAGCTCAGGAAGGTGTTAGCTCAGGATGATGTTAGCTCAGGAAGGTGTTAGCTCAGGAAGGTGTTAGCTCAGGATGATGTTAGCTCAGGAAGGTGTTAGCTCAGGATGATGTTAGCTCAGGATGATGTTAGCTCAGGAAGGTGTTAGCTCAGGATGATGTTAGCTCAGGAAGGTGTTAGCTCAGGAAGGTGTTAGCTCAGGATGATGTTAGCTCAGGAAGGTGTTAGCTCAGGAAGGTGTTAGCTCAGGATGATGTTAGCTCAGGATGATGTTAGCTCAGGAAGGTGTTAGCTCAGGAAGGTGTTAGCTCAGGATGATGTTAGCTCAGGAAGGTATTAGCTCAGGAAGGTGTTAGCTCAGGAAGGTGTTATCTCAGGAACGTGTTAGCTCAGGATGATGTTAGCTCAGGACAGTGTTAGCTGAGGAAGGTGTTAGCTCAGGATGATGTTAGCTCAGGATGGTGTTAGCTCAGGAAGGTGTTAGCTCAGGATGATGTTAGCTCAGGATGATGTTAGTTAGGATGATGTTAGCTCAGGAATGTGTTAGCTCAGGAAGGTGTTAGCTCAGGATGATGTTAGCTCAGGAAGGTGTTAGCTCAGGAAGGTGTTAGCTCAGGATGATGTTTGCTGAAGAAGGTGTTAGCTCAGGAAGGTGTTAGCTCAGGATGATGTTAGCTCAGGATGATGTTAGCTCAGGAAGGTGTTAGCTCAGGAAGGTGTTAGCTCAGGATGATGTTAGCTCAGGAAGGTATTAGCTCAGGAAGGTGTTAGCTCAGGAAGGTGTTATCTCAGGAAGGTGTTAGCTCAGGATGATGTTAGCTCAGGACAGTGTTAGCTGCGGAAGGTGTTAGCTCAGGATGATGTTAGCTCAGGAAGGTGTTAGCTCCGGAAGGTGTTAGCTCAGGATGGTGTTAGCTCAGGAAGGTGTTAGCTCAGGATGATGTTAGCTCAGGATGATGTTAGCTTAGGATGATGTTAGCTCAGGAATGTGTTAGCTCAGGAAGGTGTTTGCTTTGGATGATGTTAGCTCAGGAAGGTGTTAGCTCAGGATGCTGTTAGCTCAGGAAGGTGTTAGCTCAGGAAAATGTTAGCTCAGGAAGGTGTTAGCTCAGGAAGGTGTTAGCTCTGGATGATGTTAGCTCAGGAAGGTGTTTGCTTAGGAAGGTGTTTGCTCAGGATGATGTTAGCTCAGGAAGGTATTAGCTCAGGTAGGTGTTAGCTCAGGATGGTGTTAGCTCCGGAAGGTGTTAGCTCAGGATGGTGTTAGCTCAGGAAGGTGTTAGCTCAGGATGATGTTAGCTCAGGATGATGTTAGCTTAGGATGATGTTAGCTCAGGAATGTGTTAGCTCAGGAAGGTGTTAGCTCAGGATGATGTTAGCTCAGGAAGGTGTTAGCTCAGGATGATGTTAGCTCAGGAAGGTGTTAGCTCAGGAAGATGTTAGCTCAGGAAGGTGTTAGCTCAGGATGATGTTAGCTCAGGAAGGTGTTAGCTCAGGAAGGTGTTAGCTCAGGAAGGTGTTAGCTCAGGAAGGTGTTAGCTCAGGAAGGTGTTAGCTCAGGAAGGTGTTAGCTCAGGAAGGTATTAGCTCAGGAAGGTGTTAGCTCAGGAAGGTGTTAGCTCAGGAAGGTGTTAGCTCAGGATGATGTTTGCTCAGGATGATGTTAGCTCATGATGATATTAGCTCAGGATGATGTTAGCTCAGGAAGGTGTTAGCTCAGGAATGTGTTAGCTCAGGAAGGTGTTAGCTCAGGAAGGTGTTAGCTCAGGATGATGTTAGCTCAGGAAGGTGTTAGCTCAGGAAGGTGTTAGCTCAGGAAGGTTTTAGCTCAGGATGATGTTAGCTCAGGAAGGTGTTAGCTCAGGAAGGTGTTAGCTCAGGAAGGTGTTAGCTCAGGATGATGTTAGCTCAGGAAGGTGTTAGCTCAGGAATGTGTTAGCTCAGGAAGGTTTTAGCTCAGGAAGGTGTTAGCTCAGGGAGGTGTTAGCTCAGGGAGGTGTTAGCTCAGGAAGGTGTTAGCTCAGGAAGGTGTTAGCTCAGGAAGGTGTTAGCTCAGGAAGGTGTTAGCTCAGGAAGGTGTTAGCTCAGGAAGGTGTTAGCTCAGGAAGGTGTTAGCTCAGGAAGGTGTTAGCTCAGGAAGGTGTTAGCTCAGGAAGGTGTTAGCTCAGGAAGGTGTTAGCTCAGGATGATGTTAGCTCAGGAAGGTGTTAGCTCAGGATGATGTTAGCTCAGGAAGGTGTTAGCTCAGGAAGGTGTTAGCTCAGGAAGGTGTTAGCTCAGGAAGGTGTTAGCTCAGGAAGGTGTTGTCTCAGGAAGGTGTTAGCTCAGGATGATGTTAGCTCAGGACGGTGTTAGCTCAGGAAGGTGTTAGCTCAGGATGATGTTAGCTCAGGAAGGTGTTAGCCCAGGATGGTGTTAGCTCAGGATGATGTTAGCTCAGGATGATGTTAGCTCAGGAAGGTGTGAGCTCAGGAAGGTGTTTGCTCAGGAAGGTGTTAGCTCAGGATGATGTTAGCTCAGGATGGTGTTAGCTCAGGAAGGTGTTAGCTCAGGAAGGTGTTAGCTCAGGAAGGTGTTAGCTCAGGATGATGTTAGCACAGGAAGGTGCTAGCTCAGGAAGGTGTTAGCTCAGGATGGTGTTAGCTCAGGATGATGTTAGCTCAGGAAGGTGTTAGCTCAGGAAGGTGTTAGCTCAGGATGATGTTAGCTCAGGAAGGTGTTAGCTCAGGATGATGTTAGCTCAGGAAGGTGTTAGCTCAGGATGATGTTAGCTCAGGAAGGTGTTAGCTCAGGAAGGTGTTAGCTCAGGAAGGTGTTAGCTCAGGATGATGTTAGCTCAGGAAGGTGTTAGCTCAGGAAGGTGTTAGCTCAGGATGATGTTTGCTCAGGATGATGTTAGCTCAGGAAGGTGTTAGCTCAGGAAGGTGTGAGCTCAGGATGATGTTAGCTCAGGAAGGTATTAGCTCAGGAAGGTGTTAGCTCAGGAAGGTGTTATCTCAGGAACGTGTTAGCTCAGGATGATGTTAGCTCAGGACAGTGTTAGCTGAGGAAGGTGTTAGCTCAGGATGATGTTAGCTCCGGAAGGTGTTAGCTCAGGATGGTGTTAGCTCAGGAAGGTGTTAGCTCAGGATGATGTTAGCTCAGGATGATGTTAGTTTAGGATGATGTTAGCTCAGGAATGTGTTAGCTCAGGAAGGTGTTTCCTCAGGATGATGTTAGCTCAGGAAGGTGTTAGCTCAGGAAGGTGTTAGCTCAGGATGATGTTTGCTGAAGAAGGTGTTAGCTCAGGAAGGTGTTAGCTCAGGATGATGTTAGCTCAGGATGATGTTAGCTCAGGAAGGTGTTAGCTCAGGAAGGTGTTAGCTCAGGATGATGTTAGCTCAGGAAGGTATTAGCTCAGGAAGGTGTTAGCTCAGGAAGGTGTTATCTCAGGAAGGTGTTAGCTCAGGATGATGTTAGCTCAGGACAGTGTTAGCTGCGGAAGGTGTTAGCTCAGGATGATGTTAGCTCAGGAAGGTGTTAGCTCCGGAAGGTGTTAGCTCAGGATGGTGTTAGCTCAGGAAGGTGTTAGCTCAGGATGATGTTAGCTCAGGATGATGTTAGCTTAGGATGATGTTAGCTCAGGAATGTGTTAGCTCAGGAAGGTGTTTGCTCTGGATGATGTTAGCTCAGGAAGGTGTTAGCTCAGGATGCTGTTAGCTCAGGAAGGTGTTAGCTCAGGAAAATGTTAGCTCAGGAAGGTGTTAGCTCAGGAAGGTGTTAGCTCTGGATGATGTTAGCTCAGGAAGGTGTTTGCTTAGGAAGGTGTTTGCTCAGGATGATGTTAGCTCAGGAAGGTGTTAGCTCAGGAAGGTGTTAGCTCAGGAAGGTGTTAGCTCAGGAAGGTGTTAGCTCAGGAAGGTGTTAGCTCAGGAAGGTGTTAGCTCAGGATGATGTTAGCTCAGGAAGGTGTTAGCTCAGGATGATGTTAGCTCAGGAATGTGTTAGCTCAGGAAGGTGTTTGCTCAGGAAGGTGTTAGCTCAGGAAGGTGTTAGCTCAGGATGATGTTAGCTCAGGAAGGTGTTAGCTCAGGAAGTGTTAGCTCAGGAAGGTGTTAGCTCAGGATGATGTTAGCTCAGGAAGGTGTTAGCTCAGGAAGGTGTTAGCTCAGGAAGTTGTTAGCTCAGGAAGGTGTTAGCTCAGGAAGGTGTTAGCTCAGGAAGGTGTTAGCTCAGGATGGTGTTAGCTCAGGACTGTGTTAGCTCAGGAAGGTGTTAGCTCAGGATGATGTTAGCTCAGGAAGGTGTTAGCTCAGGAAGGTGTTAGCTCAGGAAGGTGTTAGCTCAGGATGATGTTAGCTCAGGATGGTGTTAGCTCAGGAAGGTGTTAGCTCAGGAAGGTGTTAGCTCAGGAAGGTGTTAGCTCAGGATGATGTTAGCTCAGGAAGGTGCTAGCTCAGGAAGGTGTTAGCTCAGGATGGTGTTAGCTCAGGATGATGTTAGCTCAGGAAGGTGTTAGCTCAGGAAGGTGTTAGCTCAGGATGATGTTAGCTCAGGAAGGTGTTAGCTCAGGATGATGTTAGCTCAGGAAGGTGTTAGCTCAGGATGATGTTAGCTCAGGAAGGTGTTAGCTCAGGAAGGTGTTAGCTCAGGAAGGTGTTTGCTCAGGATGATGTTAGCTCAGGAAGGTGTTAGCTCAGGAAGGTGTTAGCTCAGGATGATGTTTGCTCAGGACGATGTTAGCTCAGGATGATGTTAGCTCAGGATGATGTTAGCTCAGGAAGGTGTTAGCTCAGGATGATGTTAGCTCAGGAAGGTGTTAGCTCAGGAAGGTGTTAGCTCAGGATGATGTTTGCTGAGGAAGGTGTTAGCTCAGGAAGGTGTTAGCTCAGGAAGGTGTTAGCTCAGGATGATGTTAGCTCAGGAAGGTGTTAGCTCAGGAAGGTGTTAGCTCAGGATGATGTTAGCTCAGGAAGGTATTAGCTCAGGAAGGTGTTAGCTCAGGAAGGTGTTATCTCAGGAAGGTGTTAGCTCAGGATGATGTTAGCTCAGGACAGTGTTAGCTGAGGAAGGTGTTAGCTCAGGATGATGTTAGCTCAGGAAGGTGTTAGCTCCGGAAGGTGTTAGCTCAGGATGGTGTTAGCTCAGGAAGGTGTTAGCTCAGGATGATGTTAGCTCAGGATGATGTTAGCTTAGGATGATGTTAGCTCAGGAATGTGTTAGCTCAGGAAGGTGTTTGCTCCGGATGATGTTAGCTCAGGAAGGTGTTAGCTCAGGATGATGTTAGCTCAGGAAGGTGTTAGCTGAGGATGATGTTAGCTCAGGAAGGTGTTAGCTCAGGATGATGTTCGCTCACCAAGGTGTTAGC
This sequence comes from Carcharodon carcharias, assembly GCF_017639515.1. Classification (NCBI taxonomy): domain Eukaryota; kingdom Metazoa; phylum Chordata; class Chondrichthyes; order Lamniformes; family Lamnidae; genus Carcharodon; species Carcharodon carcharias. The sequence continues at coordinate 263,139,022 of NC_054467.1, read as the reverse complement.
TCAGGAAGGTGTTAGCTCAGGAAGGTGTTAGCTCAGGAAGGTGTTAGCTCAGGATGATGTTAGCTCAGGAAGGTGTTAGCTCAGGAAGGTGTTAGCTCAGGATGATGTTAGCTCAGGAAGGTATTAGCTCAGGAAGGTGTTAGCTCAGGAAGGTGTTAGCTCAGGAAGGTGTTAGCTCAGGATGATGTTAGCTCAGGATGATGTTAGCTCAGGACAGTGTTAGCTCAGGAAGGTGTTATTTCAGGAAGGTGTTAGCTCAGGATGATGTTAGCTCAGGAAGGTGTTAGCTCAGGATGATGTTAGCTCAGGAAGGTGTTAGCTCAGGAAGGTGTTAGCTCAGGAAGGTGTTAGCTCAGGATGATGTTAGCTCAGGATGATGTTAGCTCAGGAAGGTGTTAGCTCAGGAAGGTGTTAGCTCAGGAAGTGTTACCTCAGATTGGTGTTAGCTCAGGAAGGTGTTAGCTCAGGAAGGTGTTAGCTCAGGATGGTGTTAGCTCAGGAAGGTGTTAGCTCAGGATGATGTTAGCTCAGGAAGGTGTTAGCTCATAATGATGTTAGCTCAGGAAGGTGTTAGCTCAGGAAGGTGTTAGCTCAGGAAGGTGTTAGCTCAGGATGATGTTAGCTCAGGAAGGTGTTCGGTCAGGATGATGTTAGCTCAGGAAGGTGTTGGCTCAGGAAGGTGTTAGCTCAGGAAGTGTTAGCTCAGGATGATGTTAGCTCGGGAAGGTTTTAGCTCAGGATGATGTTAACTCAGGAAGGTGTTAGCTCAGGAAGGTGTCAGCTCAGGAAGGTGTTAGCTCAGGAAGTTGTTAGCTCAGGATGATGTTAGCACACAAAGGTGTTAGCACAGGATGATATTAGCTCAGGAAGGTGTTAGCTCAGGAAGGTGTTAGCTCAGGAAGGTATTATCTGAGGAAGGTGTTTGCTCAGGAAGGTTTTAGCTCAGGAAGGTATTAGCTCAGGAAGGTGTTAGCTCAGGAAGGTGTTAGCTCAGGAAGGATGTTAGCTCAGGATGATGTTAGCTCAGGAAGGTGTTAGCTCAGGAAGGTGTTAGCTCAGGATGATGTTAGCTCAGGAAGGTGTTAGCTCAGGAAGGTGTTAGCTCAGGAAGGTGTTAGCTCAGGAAGGTGTTAGCTCAGGATGATGTTAGCTCAGGAAGGTGTTAGCTCAGGAAGGTGTTAGCTCAGGAAGGTGTTAGCTCAGGATGATGTTAGCTCAGGAAGGTGTTAGCTCAGGAAGGTGTTAGCTCAGGATGATGTTAGCTCAGGAAGGTGTTAGCTCAGGAAGGTGTTAGCTCAGGATGGTGTTAGCTCAGGAAGGTGTTAGCTCAGGATGATGTTAGCTCAGGAAGGTGTTAGCTCAGGAAGGTGTTAGCTCAGGAAGGTTTTAGCTCAGGATGATGTTAGCTCAGGAAGGTGTTAGCTCAGGAAGGTGTTAGCTCAGGAAGGTGTTAGCTCAGGATGATGTTAGCTCAGGAAGGTGTTAGCTCAGGATGATGTTAGCTCAGGAAGGTGTTAGCTCAGGAAGGTGTTAGCTCAGGAAGGTGTTAGCTCAGGAAGGTGTTAGCTCAGGATGATGTTAGCTCAGGAAGGTGTTAGCTCAGGATGATGTTAGCTCAGGAAGGTGTTAGCTCAGGAAGGTGTTAGCTCAGGAAGGTGTTAGCTCAGGAAGGTGTTAGCTCAGGAAGGTGTTAGCTCAGGAAGGTATTAGCTCAGGAAGGTGTTAGCTGAGGAAGGTGTTAGCTCAGGAAGGTATTAGCTCAGGAAGGTGTTAGCTCAGGAAGGTTTTAGCTCAGGAAGTGTTAGCTCAGGATGGTGTTATCTCAGGAAGGTGTTAGCTCAGGATGATGTTAGCTCAGGATGATGTTAGCTTAGGATGATGTTAGCTCAGGAATGTGTTAGCTCAGGAAGGTGTTAGCTCAGGATGATGTTAGCTCAGGAAGGTGTTAGCTCAGGAAGGTGTTAGCTCAGGAAGCTGTTAGCTCAGGAAGATGTTAGCTCAGGAAGGTGTTAGCTCAGGATGATGTTAGCTCAGAAGGTGTTAGCTCAGGAAGGTGTTAGCTCATGAAGTTGTTAGCTCAGGAAGGTGTTAGCTCATGAAGGTGTTATCTCAGGAAGGTGTTAGCTCAGGATGATGTTAGCTCAGGAACTTGTTAGCTCAGGAAGGTGTTAGCTCAGGATGATGTTAGCTCAGGAAGGTGTGAGCTCAGGAAGGTGTTTGCTCAGGAAGGTGTTAGCTCAGGATGATGTTAGCTCAGGAAGGTGTTAACTCAGGAAGGTGTTAGCTCAGGAAGGTGTTAGCTCAGGAAGGTGTTAGCTCAGGATGATGTTAGCGCAGGAAGGTGCTAGCTCAGGAAGGTGTTAGCTCAGGATGGTGTTAGCTCAGGATGATGTAAGCTCAGGAAGGTGTTAGCTCAGGAAGGTGTTAGCTCAGGATGATGTTTGCTCAGGAAGGTGTTAGCTCAGGATGATGTTAGCTCAGGAAGGTGTCAGCTCAGGATGATGTTAGCTCAGGAAGGTGTTAGCTCAGGAAGGTGTTAGCTCAGGAAGGTGTTAGCTCAGGATGATGTTAGCTCAGGAAGGTGTTAGCTCAGGAAGGTGTCAGCTCAGTATGATGTTTGCTCAGGACGATTTTAGCTCAGGATGATGTTAGCTCAGGATGATGTTAGCTCAGGAAGGTGTTAGCTCAGGATGATGTTAGCTCAGGAAGGTGTTAGCTCAGGAAGGTGTTAGCTCAGGATGATGTTTGCTGAGGAAGGTGTTAGCTCAGGAAGGTGTTACCTCAGGATGATGTTAGCTCAGGATGATGTTAGCTCAGGAAGGTGTTAGCTCAGGAAGGTGTTAGCTCAGGATGATGTTAGCTCAGGAAGGTATTAGCTCAGGAAGGTGTTAGCTCAGGAAGGTGTTATCTCAGGAAGGTGTTAGCTCAGGATGATGTTAGCTCAGGACAGTGTTAGCTGCGGAAGGTGTTAGCTCAGGATGATGTTAGCTCAGGAAGGTGTTAGCTCCGGAAGGTGTTAGCTCAGGATGGTGTTAGCTCAGGACGGTGTTAGCTCAGGATGATGTTAGCTCAGGATGATGTTAGCTTAGGATGATGTTAGCTCAGGAATGTGTTAGCTCGGAAGGTGTTTGCTCCGGATGATGTTAGCTCAGGAAGGTGTTAGCTCAGGATGATGTGAGCTCAGGAAGGTGTTAGCTCAGGAAAATGTTAGCTCAGGAAGGTGTTAGCTCAGGATGATGTTCGCTCAGCAAGGTGTTAGCTCAGGAAGGTGTTAGCTCAGGAAGGTGTTAGCTCTGGATGATGTTAGCTCAGGAAGGTGTTAGCTCAGGAAGGTGTTTGCTCAGGATGATGTTAGCTCAGGAAGGTATTAGCTAAGGAAGCTATTAGCTCAGGTAGGTGTTAGCTCAGGAAGGTGTTTGCTCTGGAAGGTGTTAGCTCAGGATGATGTTAGCTCAGGACCTTGTTAGCTCAGGAAGGTGTTATTTCCGGAAGGTGTTAGCTCAGGATGATGTTAGCTCAGGAAGGTGTTAGCTCAGGATGATGTTAGCTCAGGAAGGTGTTAGCTCAGGATGATGTTAGCTCAGGAAGGTGTTAGCTCAGGAAGGTGTTAGCTCAGGAAGGTGTTAGCTCAGGATGATGTTAGCTCAGGAAGGTGTTAGCTCAGGAAGGTGTTAGCTCAGGAAAGTGTTAGCTCAGGATGGTGTTATCTCAGGAAGGTGTTTGCTCAGGAAGGTGTTAGCTCAGGATGGTGTTAGCTCAGGAAGGTGTTAGCTCAGGATGATGTTAGCTCAGGAAGGTGTTAGCTCAGGATGATGTTAGCTCAGGAAGGTGTTAGCTCATAATGATGTTAGCTCAGGAAGGTGTTAGCATAGTAAGGTGTTAGCTCAGGAAGGTGTTAGCTCAGGATGATGTTAGCTCAGGAAGGTGTTCGGTCAGGAAGGTGTTAGCTCAGGAAGGTGTTAGCTCAGGAAGGTGTTAGCTCAGGAAGGTGTTAGCTCAGGAAGGTGTTAGCTCAGGATGATGTTAGCTCAGGAAGGTGTTAGCTCAGGATGATGTTAACTCAGGAAGGTGTTAGCTCAGGAAGGTGTCAGCTCAGGAAGGTGTTAGCTCAGGAAGTTGTTAGCTCAGGATGATGTTAGCACAGGAAGGTGTTAGCACAGGATGATGTTAGCTCAGGAAGGTGTTAGCTCAGGAAGGTGTTCGCCCCGGAAGGTATTAACTCAGGAAGGTGTTAGCTCAGGATGGTGTTAGCTCAGGAAGGTATTATCTGAGGAAGGTGTTTGCTCAGGAAGGTTTTAGCTCAGGAAGGTATTAGCTCAGGATGATGTTAGCTCAGGAAGGTTTTAGCTCAGGAAGGTGTTAGCTCAGGATGATGTTAGCTCAGGATGATGTTAGCTCAGGAAGGTGTTAGCTCAGGAACGTGTTAGCTCAGGAAGGTGTTAGCTCAGGATGATGTTAGCTCAGGATGGTGTTAGCTCAGGAAGGTGTTAGCTCAGGAAGGTGTTAGCTCAGGATGATGTTAGCTCAGGAAGGTGTTAGCTCAGGAAAGTGTTAGCTCAGGATGGTGTTATCTCAGGAAGGTGTTTGCTCAGGAAGGTGTTAGCTCAGGATGGTGTTAGCTCTGGAAGGTGTTAGCTCAGGATGATGTTAGCTCAGGAAGGTGTTAGCTCAGGAAGGTGTTAGCTCAGGATGATGTTAACTCAGGAAGGTGTTAGCTCAGGAAGGTGTTAGCTCAGGAAGGTTTAAGCTCAGGATGATATTCGCTCAGGAAGGTGTTAGCTCAGGATGATGTTAGCTCAGGAAGGTGTTAGCTCAGGAAGGTGTCAGCTCAGGAAGGTGTTAGCTCAGGAAGGTGTTAGCTCAGGATGATGTTAGCTCAGGAAGGTGTTAGCTCAGGATGATGTTAGCTCAGGATGATGTTAGCTCAGGAAGGTGTTAGCTCAGGAAGGTGTTAGCTCAGGAAGGTATTAGCTCAGGAAGGTGTTAGCTCAGGAAGGTATTAGCTCAGGAAGGTGTTAGCTCAGGAAGGTGTTAGCTCAGGAAGGTATTAGCTCAGGATGATGTTAGCTCAGGATGGTTTTAGCTCAGGAGGGTGTTAGCTCAGGATGATGTTAGCTCAGGATGATGTTAGCTCAGGAATGTGTTTGCTCAGGAAGGTGTTAGCTCAGGAAGGTGTTAGCTCAGGATGATGTTAGCTCAGGAAGGTGTTAGCTCAGGAAGGTGTTAGCTCAGGAAGGTTTTAGCTCAGGATGATGTTAGCTCAGGAAGGTGTTAGCTCTGGAAGGTGTTAGCTCAGGAAGGTGTTAGCTCAGGATGATGTTAGCTCAGGTAGGTATTAGCTTAGGAATGTGTTAGCTCAGGAAGGTTTTAGCTCAGGAAGGTGTTAGCTCAGGGAGGTATTAGCTCAGGAAGGTGTTAGCTCAGGAAGGTGTTAGCTCAGGAAGGTGTTAGCTCAGGAAGGTATTAGCTCAGGAAGGTGTTAGCTCAGGAAGGTGTTAGCTCAGTAAGGTGTTAGCTCAGG